>NC_057805.1:413834204-413880034 GCF_018294505.1 Triticum aestivum | reverse complement strand
CAATCTCTTTCAAAGTATCAGGATTTCTTCCGGAAACTCGTCTGTTACAAAGGGATTTCATTTTTTAAAACTTATTGTAACTTCTGACTTTTTGTGTGTTCAAAATGCACCATTCAAAGCCACATCATCATTTTTCAATCCTTTCTGACTTCATTTGTTATTTTTCATGCATTTACTAATTATTTTGAGCTATAAGAACCTAAAATTGAAAAGCATTTCAAATGAACTCTGAAAAGGTTGAAAGTTGGCATGATATCATAATTTCATCCACATAGCATGTGCAAGAAAGTTGAGAGGGTTATGGCAAAAACTAGATGCACTTCGTGTACAAAACGGAAAATCTCTTTCAAAGTATCAGGATTTCATCCGGAAACTAGTCTGTTACAAAGGGATTTCATTTTTTAAAACTTATTTGAACTACTGACTTTTTGTGTGTTCAAAATGCACTATTCAAAGCCACATCATCATTTTTCAATCCTTTCTGACGTCATTTGTTATTTTTCATGCATTTACTAATTATTTTGAGCTATAAGAACCTAAAATTGAAAAGCATTTCAAATGACCTCTGAAAAGGTTGAAAGTTGGCATGATATCATCATTTCATCCACATAGCATGTGCAAGAAAGTTGAGAGGGTTACGGCAAAAACTGGATGCACTTCGTGTACAAAACGGACAATCTCTATCAAAGTATTAGGATTTCATCCGGACACTCGTCTGTTACAAAGGGATTTCATTTTTTAAAACCTATTTGAACTCCTGACTTTTTGTGTGTTCAAAATGCACCATTCCAAGCCACATCATCATTTTTCAATCCTTTCTGACTTCATTTGTTATTTTTCATGCATTTACTAATTATTTTGAGCTATAAGACCCTAAAATTAAAAAGCATTTCAAATGAACTCTGAAAAGGTTGAAACTTGGCATGATATCATCATTTCATCCACATAGAATGTGCAGGAAAGTTGAGGGGGTTACGGCAAAAACTGGATGCACTTCGTGTACAAAACGGACAATCTCTTTCAAAGTATCAGGATTTCATCCGAAAACTCGTCTGTTACAAAGGGATTTCATTTTTTTAAACTTATTTGAACTCCTGACTTTTTGTGTGTTCAAAATGCACCATTCAAAGCCACATCATCATTTTTCAATCCTTTCTGACTTCATTTGTTATTTTTCATGCATTTACTAATTATTTTGAGCTATAGGAACCTAAAATTGAAAAGCATTTCAAATGAACTCTGAAAAGGTTGAGAGTTGGCATGATATCATCATTTCATCAACATAGCATGTGCAAGAAAGTTGAGAGGGTTACGGCAAAAACTGGATGCACTTCGTGTACAAAATGGACAATCTCTTTCAAAGTATTAGGATTTCATCCGGACACTCGTCTGTTACAAAGGGATTTCATTTTTTAACACCTATTTGAACTCCTGACTTTTTTTGTGTTCAAAATGCACCATTCAAAGCCACATCATCATTTTTCAATCCTTTCTGACTTCATTTGTTATTTTTCATGCATTTACTAATTATTTTGAGCTATAAGACCCTAAAATTGAAAAGCATTTCAAATGAACTCTGAAAAGGTTGAAAGTTGGCATGATATCATCATTTCATCCACATAGCATGTGCAAGAAAGTTGAGAGGGTTACGGCAAAAACTGGATGCACTTCGTGTACAAAACGGACAATCTCTTTCAAAGTATCAGGATTTCATCTGGAAACTCGTCTGTTACAAAGGGATTTCATTATTTTAAACCTATTTGAACTGCTGACTTTTTGTGTGTTCAAAATGCACCATTCAAAGCAGAGACTGATTTTGAATGGTGCATATTCAACACACAAAAAGTCTGTAAAGATCGCCAACCCCAACATAAAAAAATGAGCATAGATGCGCTTATAGAGAAAATTCAACCTAGATTCATAATAAATTTCTATGAATTTCAGAGAAACTCACTGTGAATTTAGGCCAAATTCCCTGTATAAGGGCATCTATTTTCATTTTGAGAGGAGCTCAACAAGGCAGAGAGGGACGTGTTTTTTTTCTCTTTTGCTTTATTAGTTTTGTTTTGTTTCTACTTACAACAAAAAAATTATTTATTTTATTTCTAATTACTTATGTATTTTAGTTTAATTATTTTATTTTTATCTATTTTACTGCTGCTATTTTTATTTATTTTACTGCTGCTATTTTTACTTAATTTATTAAGGTTTATTTATTGTAGTTACTATACTTTATTTTATTTTATTTTATTAAGGTTTATTTAGTTTTATTTCTTTTATTAAGGTTTATTTATTTTAAAAATATAAAAAAATGAACATAGATGCGCTTATAGAGAAAATTAAACCTAAATTCACAGTAAATTTCAATTTACTGTGAATTTAGGTGAAATTCCCTGTATAAGGGCATCTATTTTCACTTTAAGAGAAGCTCAACAAGGCATAGAGGGACGGGCTTATAAACTAGTGTGAGCGCCCTTCGGTTGGCGAGGTGGGACTAAACACTGGCCGCAACTAGGACCAGCCCTTTAGTCCCGGTTTGTGGTATGAACCGGGACTAAAGGGTGGTGGTCCAGGAGCGTGGCCCATTGGTCCCGGTTTGTACCACCAACCGGGACCAAAGGGTCCGGACGAACCGGGACCAATGCCCCCACGAGGCCCGGCAGGCCCCTGGCCGCACGAACCGGGACCAATGCTCACATTAGTCCCTGTTCGTGACTGAACCGGGGCTAATGTGAAAACTGCCCTGTGACCTAAGCCCTGTTTTCTACTAGTGTATATGAAGCGGTTGCTGAGCTTGGAAATTTCTTTAGAGAGCTATGCTACAGAACACTCAAGTTAACTGTTCTAGAAAGACTTGAAAAGGAAATCCCAATTATTCTTTGCAAGCTTGAGAAGATTTTCCCTCCAGCTTTGTTCATCGTCATGGTCCATTTGGCGGTGCATTTACCAAAAGAGGCAATGCTTAGAGGCTCTGTGCAATACGGTTGGATGTACCCAATCAAAAGAAGGATGCTTACTTGTAAGCGTTATGTGCGAAACATGGCAAGACCTGAAGGTTCGATTGGCGAAACATATGTCGTTGATGAGTGCTTGACATTTTTCTCTAGATACTTTGGCGATGTCGAAACGAGATGGAACCGCCCGGGCAGAAATAGAGAGTGGTATGATTCACAAAGTGGTGATGTCTCGGTTTTCAACCACGGTGTGAACTTTCTTGCAGCCTCACAATACTTGGAGGCTGCTGATGAGTTTGACAAGATGGTTTGGTATGTGCTCAGCAATTGCGCTGAGGTTCTACCATATATCGAGTATGTTATATCTTGTGCACTCGTTATATTTTATTGGTTGGGTTGGTACCAGCCTAATGTTTCAATTCACTTGTTTTGTTGGCATTGCAAGAAATGCAATGAAGAGTTGGATCAGGAACAAAGCCACATCCATGTTGATAAAAGGGTTGCCAAGGGATTTTCTAAATGGTTTAAGAATCATGTGAGATCTTTAGCCACATGTTTTATGTTTTCTGTGTTATGCACCAACTATTAAATACCATTGTTGCTAAATGGTTTATTTGTGTAGATTGGAAAGTCGCATGAGGAGAATAAGGTCAGTGATGATCTATTTGCTTTGGCATGCAGACCGGATAAGCGAGTGAGACTGTATTCAGCATGTATTGCTGACAGTGTCTGGTACCACACCGTTGACTAGATGGAAAAAAGAAAGACACGGAATAGTGGAATCGTCACTAAGGAGTCACATGATGGTGAGAATATTGACTACTATGGTCAGCTGAGAAGCATTGTTAAGTTGCAGTAAAACTCCAGCGGAGGCATCCATCGCTCTGTTGTCTTATTTCGCTGTGACTGGTTTGATCTTGGTGGCATGAAGAAAAGAGGAGTCAAATATGATGGCCACTTCAAAAGCGTCAACACTGCAAGGTGCTGGTATAAGAATGATCCCTTTATTCTAACAACACAAGTAACAATGGTATTCTATCTGCCAGACACTTATTTGCACGGAAAATGGTGAGTTGTGTAAAGGTTTGATCACAGACACTTGTGGAATATGATAGTAACTAAAATGGAAAAGGGCCTCGGTGGTAGTGGACTAACATACCAGGATGATGACTCTATGGAAGTTCCGGTGCAAGAAGATGATGACTCTACGGAAGTTCCAGTACAAAACAGAGTGCGAAGGGACTGGGAACGTGTGCTTGTTGATGCTACAACTATTGAAGGCATTAAAAAAAGAAAGGTGGTAGTGGATGGAGATGAAAATGAGGACGATGTAAATAGGACTGATGATATATGATGCAATATTGTAGTGATGATGAGGAAAACAGGACTGGGCATAGAGTTCCTTGTTTTGGTATCGACGATGATGAGTAGCAAAGGTAAATTTTTGTCTCCTTGGTGAGCTAATGCTATTACTACATGTTCTTTGTTTTTTCTACAAGGCTGGTGACCTAGTACTTCTACTGATGTATTTTTTGTACTACATGATGTGATCCTCATGTGATTTAAGATCCATGTGAGTGATTCAAAATGCTTGAAGATTACATGGGCAAAATGCTTGAAGATTCCAGGCGCAAAGTGTAGTTTTTGTCAGTACTGTAGTGATACTGATGGCAAGAACAAGTTGTTGTGATACTGATGGCAAGAAGATTCCAGGAGTAAAGTGTAGTTTAATTTCTGTTTTTGTGTGACTAGCTGTTTTTGTACTATATGCTTTGATTCCAGGAGCAAAGTTTAATTTCGATCTCATGAAGTGTTTTGAGCTATTTCAAGAAGAATGGTCATACTAAGTTTTTTGAGTTGTGATACTTATGGCAAGAAGAAGTTTCATGAAGAGATCTTTTTGTAGTAATTTTGCAGTTGTGGAATTAATGTCCAAATCAGAGCTGGTTACAGATTTGTTTCATGAAGAGATGTTTTAGAGATGTTGCAAAGTTAGGTGTGGATTTTGTAATAATTTCCACAGAATTTTACAGTTAACTGAGAAGATTAGGTCTGAATTTGCTAAATTTAACTCAACTAAATATAACACTGAATTTCGTACAAAAATAGTTAACTGAATTTTGTAAAAAAAGTTACGCGGGCGGGGACTCGAACCCATGACTGAGCGCTTGTTTCACTATGTTCAAAACCGCTGAGCTAAGAAGAGACTGTTTGTTATGTACCACAACGTTTCAACATATGATAAACCACCACCGCCAACACCTTCCACTGTCTCTTTTCCCCACTCGGCCCACTCTTTTCCCCACTCGACTCCTTCCTCTCCCACCGCCACCGACGCCTTCTCACTAAAAAAATACACTTCCATGATCATACGTGTTTGTCACAGTAGGTCACGTTTTCTGTCATGCATGCACATCCATGAAAATTTTATGACAGGATCAAGATAGTCATACCTGTGCTGTTGTAGAAGTGTTCCATGACATTACCAGAATTATCATCACGGAAGTGTCCACTTTCATGATGATAAATCGCGCGTCATAGAAGCGCTTTCGTCAAGGGTGACCGAGATGTGGCATCGACCGTAATGGCTCGTCGTTAAGATATCGGGTCTGGTTTTGGATTTGATATCCCGTTAACAGCCCGGACCAATGGGGATTTTCCACGTGTAAAATTCTCATTGGCCGACGGAACCACGTGTCAGCTCCTCGTTGTGACAGATGTTATCCACTCATTGGATAGGGGGCGCCTATGATATGTCGACACATGGCCGGCCCAATAGAGGTCCATTCCGGTGAAAAGGCTGGCCCAGCTAAAGGCCCACCATGTTTTTTCAGACACTAGTGGCTGGCCTGTTAACAGCCTGCCATGTTTTGGGTCAAATTGAGGCCCATATCAGATCAGGCCCGTTCACAGCCTACCGAGTTTTGGGCTAAATTACGACACATATTGGATCAGGCCCGTTAACAGGGCACTGTACCTTTGGGCCCATTCTAAGACAGATTTGTATTTCAGCCTGTTAAATGCCCGTTTACTAGTTCGGCCCGATATTAGTTTTGGCCTGTTAGCGGCCCCTGGAGTATCTGGCACATTGTCGGCCCGGATTAACTTTAGGCCATTTAACGGCCCACGCAGAAACTGGGCTATTTCTTGTCTGAAGTAACTTTAGGCCTCTCAAGGGCCCGTAGTCTTCGTGGATAAATTTCAGCCCAACTGGCCTATCGACTTGTTAATGGCCTGTGTAACAGTTGGGCCTAATTACAGCCCGCGTTGAATCCGGCCTACTTACAGCCCATCTGATAATGGTCCGTGACACTTTTGGGCCTACGGCCCGCGTGGATGCTGGCCTGCTTAAAGCCCGTAATTTTATTGCGCCAAACGGGCACGAGATATATTTTGGCCTGTTAAATGCTCGTCCTATTTGGGACAAACATGGGCCTTAGGCAGTTTCGGCCTGTATTGGCCCATGAATTTTTCGGCTCAACGCTAGACCAATCTAGGTTTTAGCCTATTAAAAGCCCGTTGTATTCTCTGGCCCAGCTGGCCAGAATTTTACTCGGCCTGTTAAAGGAGCGAAACAACCATAAGCTTTAGACCTGCTAATGGGCCAAGATGATTATAGGCCCGCGTTTTGGCCCATATGAGTAACGGGCTGCCCGAAAGACCGACAACATTGGGATCCACTGAACCTTCCGGCCTAAATTACAGCATACCGACCAAGAATAAACCTAGACTATACAACAAAGAAATTATAGCATATGATCCTAAAAAAAGAAGTTACAGCATATTACATCCCCTCGGCATCAAAGTTTGCCGCCAGTGATAATAAAGGGCAACCAGACAGCAGATTACATAAACTGGGCAGGTCGCCACCAGTGGAAGTTAACAGGTGGACAAAATAATAGACAAAACCAACAGCACTTCAACACAGTTCAAGAAAGGTTAGCCCGGCCCAGCAGCTGCAGCACAAGCAGCTTAGCAACCTGATGAGACTGCGCTTCTTTGGCGCTCATATCCACCAACTTAAGCTGCATAGCATCAATAAATGTCCTGTACTTATAGTTAATATTGCATAGAGATTGGACTTCCAGTCGTATTTGAGCGGAAGCATGTATTTCTGCTTGAATCTTCAGACTGAAGAAGTTGAACAGATTCAGACGGCGACTTCATCGAGCTTGTGTCACTCAGTAAGTTTGACACCACATCAAGATGTGACTTCGTGGTTGTATCCCTACCCTCAATATGTTTTGCCTTCTCCTCTGGAATATGTGTTAGAGGGACAAACAATGGGTTCGTCTCACAATCATTGTGGCAGTTCTTCCTAGCAGTAGTGTTGTCACCCTGAAAGAGAAATAAGTAGGTAGATAACAGGTTTTGCACGTATAAGCACCAGCGCTGTCAATTCATCTCATTTCTTTGTCAGAAATAAAGAGACACGGTTTAAAATAGCATTAACATAATAGGCATTGTTCATAGTTAATATGGTAGGAAATGGCATTGTGCAGGAGCGGCCAGCTTCACCAGACCACTGGATTACAAATCAAGAACACAAGCATAGATGTAGTTCTAAACAACGTATAAGCATGAATGGTGAGTGTACTGTCAATTTATACTATTTCAGATTGGTAAATAAAGAGACATGATTTAAATAACATTAATATAATATGGCATCGTTCATAGTTGAGACATAGCAGGATATGACATTGTGCTGTTGTTAGTAGTCTCACCACACCACTGGATTACAGATCAAGAACAAAAGCATACACATAGTGCTAAAGAAGATAACTTGCTATGTTTATTTTAATTTATATGGTACGAATAAGGAACTAGATTGTACAACTAAAGACTGAAATTGAGAACGAAAAACTTATGTTTATGTACTTCTACTTTATAAACTTTGAACAAGCAATTTGATGCAGACGAGAAAAATAAACAGCATTTGCACTCATAGATATCCAAATATAAACTACAATGTTCGAAGGCTCGAGGAGGACAAACTTACATTAGTAGTGAAGACAGGCTCTATAAAGGCATTATCCATATTGATGGGGGGCAATTCAAGAAGTTTACCTCACACTCTTCTTCAAGAATATTGGCTTTATTCTACATTTTGTTAAGAGTAAATATAGATGTGAAAATATAGGAACAAATGGCGATTATTTAACTTAAGATGCAGAGCACAAATGTAAATACAGCATACAGGCAGAAGACACTGACAAGAGTAATGCGGAGCTAAACTTCTTCAGTAACATTGGTTTTATTCAATATTTTGGCAGGAGTAAATGTAGATCTGATGTGTAGAACAATGGAGGACAAGAGAAAATAAGGTGCAAAGTGTACATGAAGAACTAGCTGACAAATATAACGACAACAGATACTTACAAGAACAATGCAGAACTAAATTTCTTCATAGGCATTGGGTTTATTCTACATTAATTTAAGCATTAATATAGATCTGATAATTTGGAGCGAACAGTGGATAAGAAGGCTATAATGGACAATGATGTCACATAATCCACCAAGTATGAATGTAAGGACAGCGATAGGACAATAGGTACCCACGAGAGCAAAGCAGCGACCAGCATAGTTTCGATATCCTAGGTTTTGCGGTGCTGGTTCTATCGCCAATATACGTCGGGTGCTATGTGATTTCTCTCATGGCACCACGTTTTCCAAGGACTTTGCTTGTACTCCTTCAGGTTCTGCAATCACCATCTTCCTTTTGGATGTCTGAAACACAAGACCAACATTTGAATGGAAAAACATGGTATCAAGACAAATGGAATAGGTGTTGGTAATGGATGGGCATGGTATCTTCACATATATCATGAGGAAATTAAGCAGATGGCGGTGCAACGAAGCAAAAGAAATGCAAGACACCTTATGCAAGATATGTGCAACCAATAAAACCTTGCCAAATTAGAGGAGGCACCTTATTGGGTGAATAGGATAAGCCATCTGCCTTTGACTCCTTGAGCTCATAATAGTCATTAGGATCATATTCTGAATACGAATCTATAGGTCAGGACCATGTGGGTTTCATTGCATCCATAATGGACCTCAATCCCTTGATGTCAAGTTTGTTACCCACTGAACTGTTCTGCAATATTCTTCTGATGTGCGCATTCTTATATTCATTGTGATTACGTACAATATGTGTAAAGCATGAAAACACAAATAGTAGTGAGCTTATCTTTGTATCCAGCGGTTTTGGATCCACAGCCCCGCGCCCGCCAACCATAGCAAAAGGGATTCCAGTGATCCCATGGGTGTTGTTTCCCCCGACATCTTTGGCACGCCAGGTAGGGGGCGCAAGCCGTGGAAATCTGGCTTTGGAGCCGACGCAGCAACTTTTCCATGAGGATGGCTCGAAGGGAGAGGGCTACGTCGATCAACCGCCCTCTGGTGCCATCCGCAGCCTCGACGGCCATCCGTGTGGCCCCAAAAAGCTAAGTCATGCGAAATTTTGGGTAATTTTATTTATATATAAGTCTGTCTTCCCCGAAATATCTCGTTCCTTGTATGGGAAACCTGCACGCAATGGGACCCTTCCATTATTGGCAATGCCCTTGTCTCTATCTCGAGTTCGCTCGACAGTTCATGCGGCCGCCCTGAGAATGGCAAGGTGGCCTACCCGCTACCAGCAACGCTCTTGTCCTCTTTCGAGTCTGCTCGACAGTTCAAGCAACCGCGCTGGCAGCGGCAAGGTGGCTTGCCCGGCAGCAAGCGCCCTTCCGGCAGGGTGCTAAGCATCCGTCCTCAAAGCACCTCGGCACGGGTTTACGTGCCAGCAGCCTTATCTCAACAAGCGTAGGGTGCAAACATACAAAGAAAGATCTAACGGGAAGATAGCATGCGTGATATTAAAGTATTGCAGAGTTATATTACATCAAATAATCGTTGCGGTTCTAACTTAAGATAAAATCGTCTTGGTCTTGAACTCGCAGCGGCGATAAGAAACGGGCTGCCTAGTCCCGGCGCTGGCCCTCTATCCTCCGAACTCCGTCGACGCGGCTGATGACGGGCTCGATACGCTCCTCGAGCGCCGCGAGGTCCACACCCTTTGGCAAGCTCTCCAGCGCTGCGTCGAAGTCGAGGTTGGGGTTCCAGTACGGCACCTTGGTGAGGACCTTGGTCAGGGCACTCCGACAAAGCATCCGGGCCTCATTGGCCAGAGAGGTTGCCCTGTTGGAGCGGAACTGCTCCAGGGCCCCAAGAACCTCCTCGAAGAACAGGGTCAGCTTGGCGTTGGGACTCACGTTCGGCTCCGAGGCGTAACTCACGTTTGGCATCCCCATGGCAGCCAGCTTCATGGTGATCCAGCCGGCAACGTCGGCGAGGCGGCTGATCCACAGGTTTTCGCCCTTCACGTAATCCTTGTGGTTGGCGGCGTCATTCCTCCACAGCTGCCTCTCCACCTCTAGGCCCTTGGTGAGGGTCTCCTCCCGGGCCCTGACCTCCGAAAGCGTCCCCTCAAGACCCTCCAGCTTCAGCTTCAGGTCTTTCATGGAGTCGTTGGCCTTGGAGAGCTGCTCAGCCTTGCTGAGGACTGCGGCCTGCGCCTCCACTAGAGCACCGTTGAGCGTGTCCTTCTCCTTCGCCAGCTTCAGGGCCTGTTCCTTTAGCCCAGCCTTCTCCACCTCCAGCTCCTTCACCTTGCCAGCATGGACCAGGGCTTGGGAATTGAGCGCATCCTTGTGCTTCTCCTCCAGCTCCTGGGTCTGCTGCGCGACGAGCTTCTCGATCTCCTCACACTACAAAAAAATACACTTCCGTGATGATACATGTTTGTCACAGTATGTCACATTTTCTGTCATGCATGTACATCCATGACAAATTTATGACAGAATCAAGATAGTCATACCTGTGCTATCATAGAAGTGTTCCATGACATTACCAAAATTATTATCACGGAAGTGTCCACTTCCATGACGATAAATCGCGCGTCACAGAAGTGCTTTCGTCAAGGGTGACCGACACGTTGCATCCACTGCAACGGAACACCGTTAAGCTATCGGGTCTGGTTTTGGATCCGATAACCCGTTAACAGCCCCGACCAATGGGGATTTTCCACGTGTAAAATCATCATTGGCTGGAGGGAACATGTGTCGTCTCGCCGTTGGGACAGATGTCATCCACTCATTGGACCCAAAGCGCCAATGATACGTCGACACGTGGCACAGCCCAACAGAGGCCCATTCCTGTGAAAAGGGCGGCCCATTTGACTTGGTCAAAAGGTGGCGGGCCGGGCCACGGCAAGCCTGTTAACGGCCTGTTCGCATATAGCCCATTTACAGCCCGCTAACCAAGGGCCCGTTTACGGCCCATCCGAATTAGGCCCAGTAGCGTCATCTGGGCCGTCCAATATAATTCCAGCCCATTTTAACTTCCGGCCCATGTTTGGCCCATGAAGTCTTTCGGCCCATATGAGGCCCTTAGTAACCCTCGGCCCATTAACGGCCCATGGTAAAACTGGCCCGTAATGAACAGTGTATCACTTTATACCCATTAATGACCCATTATTCTGTTGGGCCGTTTCCAGCCCAAGTTATCTTTCGGCCTTCTCAGGGCCCATTTATTCTTGGGCTCATTTCCAGCATTCGTTTACTTTCGGCCCGTTACTGTCATTTTCTGCTTGTGGGCCAAATACAGCCCATGGTTACAGTCGGCCCGTTTGTGGCCCGTTAATACGTTGGGCCGTTTCCATCGCGTCATCAAATACGGCCTATTAACGACAGCCCGTTATGGTCGGCCCATTATGGTGGGCCCATGAACGGGCGACTTCAACTCTAGCCCATTTACGGCCATAATGTGGTTTCTTATTGGCCCATGTTTGGCCAACCGATCATACGGCCCGTAGAAGGCCCATTGTGTCTACGGCCCGTATAAGGCCAATTGTTTCTACGCCCCGTAAAAGGCCCATTGTTTCTACGGCCCTTAGAAGGCCCATTATTTCTACGGCCCGTAGGAGGCCCATGTTAACTACAGTAAATATGTAGCCCATGGTTAATGTGGCCAAGTTTTAAAAAATAGGCTATTGCGACCACTAGCAAACCGCAGAAGAATTGCACTGACTACAAGAAAACAAATAAACAAGACAATAAGGAAATAAATAGGCAAGCAACTTACGCTAGGCTATCATGACTATTACACATATTACATCCACTGGGCATCAAAGTTCGCCACTTGTGCAAATATAGGGAACAAAGCAGCATATAAACGCCGCAGCAAAACAAGTCCAGAACTGAAACCACTTCAGAAGAGCTCAAGAAACAATATACTGGGTACCCATAATGCTGTTAAGATGCTAAGCAAGCTTATTAACTTTCTCTTGTTTGGCGCTTAAATCCTCCAGCACTTGTTGTTGCACCAGAAAGTATGCATCTGAATTCTGCAGGGACTTCCTTAGTCCTTCGGCTTCCTGTCGCATAACATCTGATCGATGTCTTTCAACTTGAAGTTGAGACTCAAGAAGCCAAACTGATTCAGGCAGCGAGTTCCAAGAGCCGGTGCTAGCAGTAGTAGCCAGTAACTCAAACACTACATCAAGACAGGACTGTTGTCTCAGTGTCTTCAATATAGTTTTTATCAGCTTTCTTGGAGACCAACAGGGATGTCTCACTATCTTGAACCTTATCTGCATTACTTCTTGTACCATTGCATAACAGGGTACTCTTCTCCAATATTTTATCCGCATTCTAAAAGAGAAACAAACAAACAGATCACAGGTTTACAATGTAGTATATGAAACTCATTTTGGTACACCAGTTCAGTAGTAAGGTGGACTGGATAACAGCATGAAACAAACATATATCTATGTAGTATGGTCACTATATGGTCTATATCATTCTAGTTTATGTTGCCAGATCAAGATAGATACAGTTCGAATCATATCTATTTAAGACAAAGCAGCTTAGACAGAATATAAGTGTGGGAAACTACACAAAAATAACAACACTTGTGAGGTGCATGGCATGAGAATATAACTGCTTATTCAATTGAAACTGAAATCAACATAGAGCAAGTTACAAAAGCAAACACGTTAAAGAAACAGGTTTAAAACATACCTGTTGCGCCATTGGAGTTTCAATTGCATCCTTCAAATTTGAAATTAGTTGGTATGAGTAAATATACTGATGCAAGAGCAAAGTAGTATGAACCATAGCTACGGAACCTGACCTGAGAACAATTCTTATTCTGCTTTAAGCGTTGACTTGGGGTTCGGAGTGGTGGTCCTCGTGCTTTTGGCACTGTAGTTGCCTTACTAACTACTCGTGTTTGGGTGCTCTATGGTGGAGACGGTGTTGTGTCAACGGGAACTGGGCTACTATCTGCTGGGGTTGGGGTTAGAAGGGGTGTAGCTGGTTCTCTGTCCAACTGGGTAGGGGTACAATCTACGTGAGTCTGGGTTATGTGTGGTGGGGCTGGTTCTTGGGCAAGTACAAGAGTGTTTCTATCTCCATCGACAGGTAGCACGATCTTTTCTGAAGACCGTGATTTTACTCCCACAGATACTGCCATCACCCCCTCCAATTGAAATGGCTGATAAACAAGAAAAGTAATTGAATGTACAGACATTGTAAGATAGACAGGTGCACTGGATAGTAGGGAAGAAACAGGGCATGAAATAATTCACATTTATGTTGTCTAACCAAACAGAATAGCAGGACATAATTTCACATATATGATGGCTAATTAAATAGGATAGCATGACACAATTTCACATGTATGATGGCTAACTAAACAGGATAGAATGATATGATGACTATGTAAACAGGATGACATGATATAACTATACGATGCGTCTATTAAAGTGGTTGGCATGCCATAAATCACAAACATGCCGTCGATGGAAACACGATGGTATGATATAATTCACGGATAGAATGACAGAATTCAAAATATGATGACCATGTGAACAGGATGAGATGATATAACTATATTATGTCTTTAGAAAATGGGTTGGCATGCCATAATTCAGATACATGTTGTCAATGTAAACATCATGGCATGATATAATTCAAATATATGATTTATATACTAAGGAAGTGAGCAGAGGGCAATCGCATATATGATGTGTCAACTAAGGAGATGGCATTCAATATCGTGTATATGATGTAAAAACTAAGCATTGCAATACAACATATGCTTGATATGAGTAATATAACCCTGCCAAGTTTGAGCATACACCTCAGGAGGATACTAGGACTGGTCATCTGCCTCTGAATCCTCCTCTGAAGGGCTATCTGTAACCAGCAAGATATCTGCTTCACCAGGTAGCATTGTCTGCTCTGAAGACCTTGTTTTCACTCCAGATTTCTCCATCACCAATTCAAATGGCTGATGCACAGGAAGAGCAGTTGAATCCTCGGGTGGGAAATAGGACTGGTCATCTGCCTCTGAATCCTCCTCTGAGGACCTATCTGTAACCAGCAATACATGCGCTTCGTCAGATAGCATTGTCTGCTCTGAAGACCTTGTTTTCACTCCAGATTTTTCCATGACCGTGCCGAATGGCTGATGCACAGGAAGAGTAATTGAATGTACTAATTTTTTTGACAAATTTAACATGTAATAAAAAAATGATGTCATGATATAATTCACATATAAGATGACTGGCTAACTAGGGTGGCATTGCAAAATTCACATATATGATGCCTAGCTAAACAAGATGGCATTGCATGATTCACATATACGATAAAGCAACTAAACAGATGGCATTGACACAAAGCATGTCTAAACTAAGCAGATGATATCTTTAATGTATACAGTAAGCAATGCAAGGCACCATATGCATGATATTACCAACATAAGCATGCCAAGTTAGAGCGAAGACCTCATGGGGTAAATAGGAGTGGTCTTTTGCTTCTGAATCCCCTCAGAACAGTTATCTTCCTCTTGATTACGATCCGAAATAGGTGGAGGGGTGGCTGCCTTTGCGCCCACCATGGAGCGACGTCTGCATGAAATTTTATTTCCACGCAAGGCTCATCTCTTTTGCTCTACATGTTCATTCCATTGTGTACAATAACTTACATGCATAGGAATAAAACATAGTGAGATTATGTAAGGAGTGCATGCACAAATCTAGAGTGATGGTAGCAAACTGTGGATAGACCCAAAACAAATGATAGCAGGCAGATAATAGCTTTAGTTAAAAAATACAGATAATGGCCCCTTTAATGTTTGTTTGCACCCAACATGAAACTCATAGTAGACACCCGAGATTAACCAGATAGTAGACAGATAGTACTGATTGCTGCCCCAATACATACCCCACAACCATTTAGAAACTCAAGTTTCTGCATAAGTTTGGACCTGAGTCGGAGTCTAATAGGTGAACACGACGATAAAGTAGCATGTCATCATATTAAGCGATGCATAATGTGAGCAGACATGGAAGAGTGCGACCTCTCTTGCGGACTCGTGTAGTCCTCAAGGTCATCTGCTCAGTTGATGATGGTAATGCATTTTTCGTGGCTGTCGGCAGCGGGGAAGAAGATCTGAGGCGGAAAAAGACAGTCTGGAGAGCGGATCCCTGCTGTGGTGAACCCTTCCATCGTGGGAGCAGCTAAGCTGGGGTGGAACACAGCACCGCAGGAGCAGGACAAACCACACATGGTTTTCTTTGACACATATCTGTAACAGAAGTAATTGTGTAAGGGCTTGTTTGAATTTCAGGATTCTAACAATGCAGGGATAGGAAATAGATAGGAATGCACGTGCAAAACAGAGAATTTAAAAACACAAGATTTCTGCCAATCATGGTGTTTGGTTCACAAGAATTGGAAAGCACAAGAAGTGTACAACCTCTTTGGTGAAGCCATGTCGATATCAGCGTGATTGGGTTGGCCGGTGAGGATGCTCCGGCTGACTTGGCTGTCGGAGGAGGGGAAGAAGATCTTAGGCGTCTGGACATGGAGCCCGAGGTACTGCTCCGCTGTGATGGAGGGTTTCGTTGTTGGAGCAGCTCCGATGAGTTGTACGACGCCGAGGCTGAAGCAGGACAAGAGAGACAACGTTAACCTGAGTGGAATTCTAATAGCATCTCCAATAGATGACGTAAAATACATAACCACAAAGTGCTAGATGTATACATCAGCCGCTCATCTCTGAACTTAAATGTCAAAACTGAATTTAACTGTCGAAACTGAACTTAACTGTCGAAACTGAATTTTGCTGTCGAAACTGAATATTACTATCGAAACTGAACGCACTAGAGGTGAGGCTACAAGTCATTCGACTGACTTTTTCATCACTGGTCAGTCGATTTTGCAGCCGTTGGATACGAAATCAAGGGCCTGCAGTTCATCTTCAACCTCCACTCCCCTAACCCGCCAGCCACCACCGGCCAAACAGCCGCCCCCCGTCGCCCGTGGCCGGCGGGGCGCCGCCCCGCTGCCCCGAAAACACTCCCCACCGCCGGTCCGCCGCCGCCCCGGCCATCCCTGTAGGCCCTCGCGTGCCGAGCTTTTTCACCAGTGATCCCCATGCCACCGCCCACCACCGCCTGCGACCACCGCCCCCACCCTGAACCCTAAGATAGTGGGGTACCTCTCCGGCGAGCCCCCTCCCCGCTGCGGCTGGTTCTTCCTTAACTCCGGCGTGCCCCCCACCCCCTGAAAATCGACTGACCCAAAAGTCAATTCAGTCGACTGAAGTGTAGCTAAATCGGAGCAGCATCACAAGCAAGAGCAAGAGCGAGAGCAGCAGCAAGAGCAAGAGCAGACTAGGCAGGGGACCGAGAGCAAGAGTAGAGCAGCAGCGCGAGCGAGAGCTAAAGCAGCAGTAGCTCCTACTGATGTGGACATCGCCACCGAGGGAGCGACGCCGTGGAGGAAGTGGCCAGCGACGCCGCCGTGGATGGAGCCACAACTACAAAAAAAAGACACATCCGTGACATTTTGGGCCGAACGAAATTTTTTTCTGTCATACATATGACACTTCTATGACGATAATTGTTACAAAACCCGGTATCATCATAGATGTGGAGGGCTCCTACTTCTATGACAAATAATCATGACAGAAAATGGGCTTTTCGTCCTGGGCGGGCCGGAGACGCAGCTGCATGATATTCTTTGGGCCGTCCATGATGGAAAAAACCGTGGTAGAAGCGAGGGGAGGAAAATTTCGGGGAGTTCCCGGTTACGGTGGGAGGTCGGGGGCCGAGCGATGCGCGTTTCTCTCGTACACATACGCGCGTGTGTGCGAGGCGTTGGCTCTAACTGAACCCGAGCGAGGCGTTGGGCTCTAACTGAACCCGAGCGATTGCACAGCAGGCTATGCGTTACTAAACCCCAGCGATCGATCGATGGCTGTTAACTGAACCCGATCGAGTGATTCCTTCACTACTGTTGCTAACTGAAGCCGATCGATTGGATGAACAGTGATCGTTAGGGGGGTTGGATGAACAGTGAGCGGTGGCGTTGCCTCTGGATGAACAGGACCCCGTGGTGTGGAGGGCTGGATGAATAGTAGACGGTGGAGGGCTGCCCGTGGAGGGGTTGTTGAACAGGACCCCGTGGTGTGGAGGGCTGGATGAACAGTAGACGGTGGAGGGGTGCCCGTGGAGGGGTGGTTGAACAGTAGCTGGTGGAGTAGCGCGCGGTGGAGGCTGGATGAATAGGAGCCCCGTGGAGGCTGGAGGAGGTCGACGGTACCCCGTGGAGGCTCGAGGAGGTCGACGGTGGAGATGAACAGTATCCCGTGGAGTCCCGTTTTGCGGTACGCCACACCCCACCAGATGAACAGGACCCCCGTTTTGACCGTAGGAGGTCCGTTTCGTCCGTTTTGCGGTACGCCACACCCCTCCTGATCAACAGGACCCCCGTTTCGACCGTAGGAGGTCCGTTTCGTCCGTTTAGCGGTACGCCAAACCCCTCCCGATCAACAGGACCCCCGTTTCGACCGTAGGAGGTCCGTTTCCTCCGTTTTGCGGTATGCCACACCCCTCCTAATCCACAGGACCCCGTTCCGAACGTAGGAGGTCCGTTTCCTCCGTTTTGTTGTACGCCAAGCCTCGTTTCCATCGCCTGTTCCGTCCAAGCCCTCCCGATGAACACGACCACGAATTCCGTTCCGACCCAGCCGGTTGGCTCCCACGCATTCCGTTGCCTCCCGATGAACACGACGCATTCCGTTGCCTCCCCTTGAACATGACGCATTCCGTTGCCTCCCCATGAACACGACGCATTCCGTTGCCTCCCCATGAACACGACGACGACGTTGTTTCTCCGTTCCAACCCAGCCATGTACACGAGCCCTGGCCGTACGTATGAGCGAGTAGGCGTTTGAGACCCCGCCCGTACGTACACATACGTCGCCGTATTTTCTTTCTTGCACCCTGGCCGCTGTACGTACGTGTACATGCTACGTGCGCGCCTCTACTATGACACGTGCACGCCTCTACATCCACCAGTATATATGTACGTACACGTTCGCGACCAGAATGACAACGCTACGTACGCTTCGACCGGGTGGGTCCCGACTGTCCGGCACTTCCTTGCGTGTGAAGATGTAGCTGGTGGGTCCCAGTAGTCAGGGGGGAAACAATTTTTTCGCGAAATATGGTGGCCCGTCCGATGGGTCCCCGCTGTCAGGTGGAGGAATAATTATTTTTCCCGTAATAAGGAGGCACTTCCTTGCCGCGGCCGTGGACTCAGCTGTCAGCCTCTCCACGTACAGTCCACATCTGATGGAAGCCGTTCGTGGACCACGTTGACCATGCCGCGCCGAGAGAACCAGGGCGGTGGACGATGGCGAGGCCTAGGAAGGGGACGACGCGGAGCCGGGGAAGACGCGGTAGTGGATGCCCACGCGTAGAGGAGTACGAGGGTTCACTGGTTCGCTGTGGTGTGAGGCTGCCGTCGCCGCAGAATAACAGTGGGTGTGGTGAGTAGAGGGATGGCCTGGCTAGCGGTGGGAGTAGTAGGGGCGGTGAGGCCTCCGTCACATCGAAGCCGGCCACAGGAGGCAGGAGCACGAGGCACGACTGGCGCTGGTTTGGGCGGCTGGAGCAAGAAGACCAGAGGTTGAAGAAGCACTACGGCCGTTGAATGGACATCGTACGGTCACTGGAGCTAGAATAGTGCATATTGACTAAGTTGACAAAGCCCTCCGTCCCCGTCAACTTAGTAGGCCCACAAGTCAGCCTGCCACTATACTGGGTCCCAGCTAACAGGGGGTGTATTCATTTTTTTGTGCGTAATAAGGAGGCACTTCCTTGCGTTCGAAGATATAGCTGGTGGGTCCGAGCTGTCAGCGGCGGTAACGTTTTTTTCGCGAAATACAGAGGCCCTTTCGGTGGGTCCCTGATGTCAGGTGGAGGAATCATTATTTTGCGCGTAATAAGGAGGCATTTCCTTGCGTGCGGCCATGGACCCAGCTGTCCGCCTCTCCACGTGTAGTCCACTTCAGATGCATGTTGGTCGTTGACCACGTTGATGAGGCCGCGCCGAAAGCACCAAGGCGGTGCATGACGGCGAGGCCTAGGAAGGGAACGACATGGAGGCAGGGAAGACTCGGCAGTTGTTTCCCACGCGGAGGGGAGTACGACTGTACGAGGGTTTACTGGTTCGTCTGCCGTCGCCGGAGAATAACAGCAGGTGTGGGTGAGTAGAGGGATGGCTAGGCCAGCGATGGGAGTACGGTGGGGCGATGAGGCATGCGCGGCAGCAGAGCCGGCCGCGGGAAGGAGGGAGCAGGCAGTCCCGCCGGCGCTTATTTGAGCGGCTGGAGCAGGAAGAGCCGAGATTGAAGAAGCACGACGACCGTTGGATGGCCATCCAACAGTCACTGCTTGTGCGTCAACCTTTTTTTAGGAAAGCCTCAAATCTGTGGAAAACAGGATACAACCCATCTGCCATTATTTTTAATAATTTACAGCCCATTTGCTAATTATTACGGTTTTTTGAGGACCCCATATTCTTTTTGTTAGCATTACAGCCCATATTGTGGCCACGGTTAAAAAATTATACGAAATTTTGCATATTTCGGTGCGGTCCGAACTGTTTTTAATCCCGAAATTTCGACTCACATTCAAACTGATTTTAAAAATAAATGTATATCAATATAAAATCCAACAAATTCTCCACGCATAAAAATTAATGTAATTTAAAATCTCGAAATGAGAAAAAAAGATATTTGAAACTAATTGCCGGTTTGATGTGTTTTAAAAATGTACAGCCCATTTCTCATTACTGATGGGCCATTTTCTCGGCCAGCCGAATGAAAGCTTTCCTCGTCTTGAAAGATTTGCAGCTCAACAGGCCTGACAAAGCGACTTATTTGGCAAATCACAAAAAAACTGGGCTGTGGCCGTGGACCCAACTGTCAGCCTCTCCACGTACAGTACTCTTTCGATGGAATGTCATTGACCACGTTGACCACGCCGCGCCGAGAGCACCAAGGCGGTGGACGACGGCGAGGCCTAGGAAGGGGACGACGCAGAGCCGGGGAAGATGCGGCAGAGGATGCCTACGCGGAGTGGAGTACGAGGGTTCACTGGTTCGGCTGCGGTGTGAGGCTGCCATCGCCGCAGGGACTGGCTAGCGGTGGGAGTAGTAGGGGGCGATGAGGCCTCAACGGCAGCATAGCCTGCCACTGCAGGAAGGAGCAGGCGGTCTCCCCGGCGCTGGTTTGGGCGGCTGGTGCAAGAAGAGCAGCGATTGAAGAAGCAACAGGAACGTTCGATTCAAATCCAACGGTTACTGCTGCTAGAATCGTTTGTTGACTAAGTTGACAAGCCCTGCGTACGCGTCAACTTAGTAGGCCCACAGGTCAGCCTACCAACCAGTGCGCCCCAGATGTCAGTGGGAGGAATCATTTTTTTCGCGTAATAAGGAGGCAGTTGATTGCGCGCGGCCAGGCCAGCGGAGGGAGTAGGGTGGGCCAGGGAAGCCTACGCGGCATCACAGCGGGCCACAGGAGGAGGGAGAAGGCAGTCCCGCTGGCGCTAGTTTAGGCGGCTGGAGCAGGAAGATCAGAGATTGAAGAAGCACGTCGGCCGTTGGATGGACATCCAACAGTCACTGCTGCTAGAATCGTGTGTTCACTGACAAAGCCTTGCGTAAACAAGTCAGCCTCGAAATCTGTGGCGTGTACAACCCATTTGCTATTATTTTTATAATTTTTACTCATTTTGTAATTCATATGGAATTTATTGCGGCCCATTTTCCATTTTTAGAATTGCTGGCCATTTTCTAGTCAGTACCAGGGTCAAAAAATTAACTAAATATGTGGGAAATTTTGAAATTTTGCAATTTTTTGCTGGGGAACGGAATAGTCTTAATCCAAAAATTAATAGCCATACTAAAACAAATTTAAAACTAAATTAGTACTATGTCATGTTAAATCCAATGAAATACGTATAAGATATCAGTGAAGAACAAAAACAAAAAAAGAAACTTATATCCCATTTGCTATATTTTTTTTGGAATTTCCAACCCCTTTTGATATTACTTTTAGCAGACATTGACCATACTCTTAAGCCAGGCCGGAATGCATCCCTCCTCGTCTTGAAAGATTTTCAGCCCAGTAATTCGGAGAAAACAAATAGGCCTAGCTTGAGTATTCTTCAAAAATAAATAATGGGCTACCTATTTTCCCAAAGAACTGGTGCATGAGCATTTAGCTTTATTCATTTATTTACTTATTTATGTTTAGGGGACCATGAGCATGTACCTGGGCCGGATTCATGTGAGAGCCTCCCTTCCAGTTAAATATGGGCTTCTCTATTGGGCCTTCATCAGTGGGCTGCATGTTATCAAAAAGTGGAAAATGTGTTCCGTACGAAAAATAGTATGCGCTATGTACGGTACGGGGCACTAAAGGATCGAACCGTGCAACGACTTCCAAAACATTGTGTTTGTCGTTCTAACAACACATTTATTCAACCAACAGACGAAATATACTACTGATTGTACATTGAAAACAGCAGCAACAGCAACCAGGGCTGGGGGTGCAACAGAAGCAGTAAGCAGGCCAGAAGAGTGAAGACGCAGCTCTCTCTTCCAAACCAAACATCAGCCATCATTACAAAAGGGCTACCAAAAAAGAACAAGTGTATGCATCAAACTAAATAAAGATCCTACTACACCAAGTGTACGCATCTAACTAACTGGCTCAGTTAGACATTACTATTTATTAAGCTGTGGAGATTGGCTGACGGCTTGAACAAGATGGGTGCCTGACAGGGGAAACTCCAGCCAGCAGGTCGAAGTCTGATACTTGTGACCCTCTCTCCTACTTTGGGCTGCAGAGTGTGGCGGCACATATCAGGGTATGGTGCATGCAGAGACGCATGGTACGCTGTGTACACACAGTTTTGCCTGATGAACGAAACCGCGCTGCCATCATGATCCTTGTCGTCGGTTATCTCCTGGTTAATCAGATAATTTAGTCCGACAAACAGCGTGTACCAAGGCTACTTACCAGCCTCCAGTCAAAAATTCCTGAAGGCCCAGGGAAGCTGGGATCCTGCTCAAAGACCTTGCAGTGACTGTGATTGTATTCCGCGAAACAACACGTCCGGTACGTGCGAACGATCATAAATCTTTCGCCGTCGTCTGATCGAGCCAGGAACCACCTGCAACTGCCATGCCACTTTTCTTTGAAAGGTTCTGGGATTAGGAAGGGTAGGGACACCAGGCGGCCTACAACATCATATCAAGTTGGAGTCAAATAAAAAAGGGCTCTTGATTTAGTCAATATTAAGAACTGCATGTTATGAGAGCATGAATATTTTTTCAGCAAATGTTGACAGTAATATAAGCAAGCCATCATGATATCATAGGAAAGTAACATACTGCTGTAACAGCCGTTTTTAGTGATGACTGGAGTGGGCCAGCAATACGTCCAGCCATAGAAGGAGTCGACAGCGTAAATGAAACCCTTGTGTTCAATGGCATCAGAGAACCATGGAGGATGTATGATCCTACGATGGACGTGCAGATTTATCCACTTACCGCATTGACCTGTCAGATAGGCAAGACCGCGGTTGAAGAACGCAATTAGCCTGAAGTCTTTATAATTCGCAGATCTTGTGGGCACATGGCAAATTACAACCTTGAGCAAATCAAACTTCATATCATGCTGGCTACTGTAAGATTCCGAGTATTCTGGGCCGCGGAGCCAAAGTAGTGTAGTGTTAATCGAAGGAAGGGGGATCAATCGCCGAGTGTAGACCTCCACGAGCATCCAGCTGCCGCGACCGTCGACGAGCACCATCCAAGACGTGTTCATGTCGACCCAGTACATACCGTTAATGTATTTGAGGCTGACGGGGATCGGATCGCAGTCAAGGGGGTTGATGTTCGCCACCCTACGATCGTTATGCTGCATGACACGCCGTTTCTAAAGATTAGGCGGCATAAGCAAGCAAGGAGCTGGCTTAAAAAGCTCCGGCCTGAGGGCTTTGAGTAAACGGTACAGCCCCGACGAGCACGCGGCGAGCGGCATGGTACTGAGATTGTCCACACGCGAAACAATGAGCTTGATTACCTCTGTGGGGAGCGAATTCCAGCCACTCTTTCGGCGGACGCTGCTCGGTTATGCCATTGTTAGTGCTTGGGTTTCGGACGAGGGGGGGACGCGCCTTAGCGGGGATGGAAGATTGGACGAGATTATGTGCGGACAAAGATGGAGAAGCGAATATGTGTTGCGGGAAGTGGACAGGTGATGATGACTACAACACGCCGCTTGACTTACGAGACACATACTAGCAGCGTAGGGTCATGTCGATGCCAGACAACTTGCTTGAGTGATCACAGTACTGGTACTCCCTACAGTGCTATGCCCTAACTTGCTTGAGTAGAGTAGTAGAGTAGGACTCTGCTCTACTACTAGCACCGGAGGAGTAGTATATTCTAATCTAAAATAGTTACAAACTTCAATGCCCGAGCGTGGAACGACTACGAACCGTGCTCAAAGACCGTGTCTACGTGGTGTTTGGACATGGGCGACAACCTCAACGCCAACGGTGCTGCTCCCGTTGCATCGTATGTGTTTCTGTCCTTCCTGTTCGAAATCGTGGTAGAATTCATGTTTCTACTCTGTATCCTACTACTATGCTAGTCACATTATTAGTTTCATCTCTATTATAGCCGTCATGATTTATTTTGTGCTTATTCGGATTAAATCTCGTAGTAACTTGCTCATATATTCAACTGGCGCAACGTCCCCTACAGCCACTCTTTCGGCGGACACCGGCCTCATCGAACGGACATGGACTCTGGGGAGCTGGGATTATCCCACCAATGTGGACTTGGAAAACCCATGGCATCCTTTACCCGCCGACGCGGTGCACGGGGACTCCAAGGAGGTTCACCTGGACATACGCATTATCAAGTTAAATGTTGATCATTAGTCCTCGCTCAATGTAATCCGCTGTCTAAGCATGTGGAGACTTCCATGCAGGATCTTGCTCTATTGGAGTATCGCGGATGAATAAACGTGTATCCGTTTATGGTTTAATCTAGAATCTTCCATGTATGAATTTTTACTACAGTACTGGTTAAAGACTTACGATGAACCATTTCTTACATCTCCTCTGCCCGCTTGCAAGTCATCCTGATTTAGTCCCTCCGTCTAGGTGTATAAGGGCATGGTTAATATTACTTAATAGTATAGCCAACTGTTGACTATAAGAGAGTGCCATGTCATATGTAGCCAACATGTATAACAATCGATACTCAAAAACTAATTCTTAAAGATCATTTCTTGCAAAGCACAATAAGTGTTATTTCTTCACAAGTTTTGGATGCAGGTTGAACAGTTGAGCGCTTTTGTTTGCACATGATACCTTTTTATCTATTTCACCCGGATGTTTGTGAGCTCTAGAGATGAAATAATATCCGAAGAAACCTATCGATACCCGTTACACATGAGATGACCCCCACATCCTTTGTCAAAATAAACAACTCCCCGATCAATGCATTTCACTCTTCGGTGCAACGCACGGGCACCTTACTACTATAGATTAGTACGACTAAAAATTGAACTAACATTATATATAGTACGGTAAATGCTGATGCATGTCACCTAAAATTATATCATTCAAAACTATGTTCAAATACGATTCCAACGATATAGTTTTTGTTGACATGCACTAACATTTTGTCAGTTAAATCTTCAGTCAAATTCAATGGGGGACTAATAAACCACGACCGATGTAGTACAAGTGTAGAGGGCGGCGCTGCACGGGAGTCTCATCTCTCACCCCGCTCGTGGCGCGGCAGTAAAGCCGTCATATCACAAAACCCAACCACTCCTGGTAATAAGTGGCCTGGTAAAATAAACGGACAAGCAACCATCACATCCCTTCGTCTTTTTTGCATTTCATCTCTCTGCATTTACTTTCTCCGGTTCATCTCGCACACTCGATCCCTAGCTACTACTCCTAGGGCCAGTTCTTTTGGCGGCTTCCCCACCTTTTCCCACAAGACTAGTCAAAGTGGAGAGTAACAATAAGGCGCCTCACTCATTTATTTGGGCTTCTAAACTACTACTCCGTCCTGGTTTATTCCTCACCATTGTAATTTGTGCTAAATTTTGACCAAAGATTTAACAGGTTTATTCCTCACCATTGTAATCCCTCCGTCTAGGTGTGTAAGTCAACTTACGAAAACCAAATAATCCCAAAACACTTAGGCGCAGTGCATTAACTTCTACTCCGTACCTCGTTTCTTGTTTCTTGACATATCAACCAATAAGAGATAAAGAGTGTGCATGCTTTTAATGGCTTGAGATATCAAACACGACATGTAGTGGTTAGTTCATTGCATGCAATACTATTAATTAGGAAATAAACATTAGCGTTTCTCGTTTTCTCCTCCTCCTTGGTCACGGTGCACAGCCTAAGATGACTTACTCACCTAGACGGATGGAGTGGTGCATGTGACATGACTAACATTTCATTAGTTAAATTTATGATCAAAATTTGACACAGATTACAATGGGGACCAATAAACCAGGACGGAGGTAGTAGTTATGGGATTACTAATCTAGAAGCCTAATAGAACTGGCCCCTGGTACTCCTACTAGTAGTAGTACTCAAGTTGGAAATCCAATTGCACGGCACAACTAGTTAGGCAAAAAATTCGATACAGGGTGTAGGAAGCGGTTTGGAAATTTGCATGCCTTTCCAACCAGTGAGATACTCCGTACAAAGTACGACAGAGAAATAACCACAGAGAAGGAAGCTAAAAGTAAACAATCAAACAAGAATTTTTGCATTTGTTTTGCATTGAATCGTTTCACAAGCTTGAGTAGTGTTGTTTTTCTACTTTTACATAAACCGCATCGTAATGTCAAAACGTGCATTTGCACGTACATAAGTAATAGTAGTACTCCCTCCATCTAGGTGTATAAGTCTTCCCTCCTTCTTGGTCACGGTGCACAACCAAAGATGACTTATTGACCTGGACGGAGGGAGTAGCACAGTCTGCAAGCATATATCGAGAGAGACGTGTAGTGCGATAGTATATAGTAAAGTTTGTGCTATATGCACATACATGCAAAATGCGTATGAATACACAAGGTTTCCAAACTTTCCCTTTTACATACTTAATTAAGGACGCTAAAAATTCCTGAACGTTCGGGATTTATCATTTGCATCCCAAAACTAATGAGATCGCCTTACGAAACAAAAATTATACTCCTCCTAAAAGCCACGGCGCTCGCAGGAGCGCTTGCGGCGCGCCACGAGTGCCCTGGTGCACGGCCGTTTCCCAGCGCGCCGACACAACGCATCTTCCTCGGCCTCGCAACTCGCGAGGTGCTGATTGGCGGCTTGCCGGCGGGCGAGCGCGATCTCACCGGTGTGGTGATCCGGTGCCAACAGGTACTCCTCTTCGCTGGAAGCGTGCACCCGGTCCATGTACCGCCAAGCGTAGATGAGGTGCTTGGGCCCGACTACACTCAGGGCGTCGGCACGGGCGTCCTCCGCCACCCTCACGGCACTCGCACGAGCCTTCTGCCAAAGATCCAATTGCCCGACTCTCTCGGACGTGACATAGGCCTCACAGGCAGCTTGTTCCGCGGTGCGCTTCTCTTCCTCGGCCTTCTTCTCCGCGTCTATTTTGGCACGCTCTGCTGGAGGCAAAGCCTCCCACAAGGCGACATCCATTTCTTTCCGAAGATCCTCAAGGCTGGGGTGCTCGGCGGGCGGCGCGGCGTTCTCCTCGTAACGGGGAGCCGACGCGTCCTCCGGCGCGCGTGCTGGAGAGATTGGGAACGCCGACGCGTCCACCTCGACGCGTCGGGGCGAGGAGCGGAACGCCGACGCGTGCTCCTCGACTAGTGGTGGCGAGGAACGGAACGGCGAGGAGCGGAACACCGACGCGTCTTCCTCGACTAGTGGCGGCGAGGAACGGAACAGCGATGCGTCGCGTAGCGGCGAGGAGCGGAACACTGACGCGTCCTCCTCGACTAGTGGCAGCGAGGAACGGAACGGTGATGCGTGACCGTCCGCGCGGTGCAGCGAGGGGCTCCTAGGGCTTGGGAGGGGCGATGCCATGGTGGTCGACGTGAGAGGGAGGGGGAGGAGATAGCGATGAACGTGAACGTGAGGGGGAGGAGATAGTGATGTCATGGGAGGCGCAGTATTTATAGCGAGCAATGGCACACCTACGTAAGTTATGGACTGAGCTGCACTGACTTAACTGCAGGCCCAGTTGCCTCACTGACATGTGGGCCAGACCCCTGTTGGGCCCATATGTCAGTGACCCAATGCACCTGCAGTAAAGTAACAACTACGTGGGCATATTTGTTGGAGTAAATTACGGGGGAGCGAAGGGGTGGAAATATTGCTGGTCACAACGGATTGGACGAGCGTGGGGGGAGGAGAGTCATGCATGCATATTTTTTCACACGGGGTGGAGTGGTGGGACCGCCGGAGGGAGAAGGAGAGTTTGGGAGGCATATTGTTTCCACACATGGAGAGGAAAAGATTTGGAGACGAACGGGCTTCCTGCAGGTATGGGGAACGGTGCATAATAAGTCATCTTGTATGCCGGGCTAGGTATAGTCTCAAGTCTTAAAAAGCATACACGCCCCACACATGTTCATATTTCAAGGTGCACTAAATTATTGCATGCGATGATTAAGGCTGGCCATAATGGTGGTATCTTAGTTGGTATCATGCACACGGGAATAGCAAACATGCTGATGTGGCAAAGAATTAAAGAAGAGAGGGGGGTTAGAGTAACTAGTGTTCATGCATGCATTGGTAAACACATTTTTTGTGAAGAACGACATCACTAGTTGAGTACTTTTGTAGACTTCAAAAACTATTCCACAGCCTCTACTATCTTGCTAAGAGTAGGTGAAAATTTTGAATCGAGCCCTTTAAACTAGAAGGGAGGTAGTGGTACTCTAAGGCTGGTCATAGTGGGGAGTAACTTAGACTAGTAACATGCATATGTTACTAGTCTATGTTACTACCTCTATAGTGCATAGTATCATAGGTGGTCTCATTTATTGCCAAGCATGACACATAGCAGCATCACATTTATTATGTTACGGTATCTACCTATGTTACTATAACCATCTCTCTCTTCTTTAATTGCCTACCACATTAGCATGTTTGCGAGTCCCAAGTGCATGATACTACTTATGTTACCCCCACTATGGCCAGCCTAATAGCTAACCTTGTTGTGATGACAAGATGGGACATGGCACGCACCTGGACGGAGGAACTAGTCTGCACTGTGCATTTAAGTTTTGTCTGAAGTCAATGTACCTCTACTTTCACCAGACTTATAGAAAAATGTGTCAACATTCACAATGTCAATTCAATATTTTTACACTCATTATAAAACGTAGTTCTTATACTCATTATAATCAGTATTGTAGATATTGATATTTTTAGTATAAATTTGGTCGTGGGATTTCATTGATGCCTGTCAAAGTGTGGAGGAAGAGGAGCTTAGGGCTTGCATTGCCGGTCTCTATATAGGTATTTCTCTTCATAATACTGTAATTTTAGAGACTGATTGCGCTTTTGTGGTAGCGTCTCTTGCATCGGGGGACTATGACAGGTCTGCTATGCGTGACCTGAAGATGAAAGCGTTGAGCATCTTGCAGTTGATCAACAATCTTCAATTGTCAAAGATTAGTCGTTCGGCCAATAAGGTGGCACACTTAATCGCTAAGTATATCTTTGACAATAGATTAGATGGTATTCTTGTAAATAACGTACCACACTGTGTGGTGAATATTGTATTGAATGAGTGTACTGGTGTGGCTGGTTAATTAATATAAGGTGGTGTTCAAAAAAAAGTATAAATTTGGTCAAACACTTTGCAAACGATTGATGGGAGTAAAAAGGACCAGAGGGAGTATCATGCATGCGGAGTAGGCAAAAAATTGCTTGTCTAAAAAAAAGGCAAAAAAATTGCTCATTTATAGCTGGTCGAAGTCTCAAAGGGCGCGACCGCGCGAGGGAGGCGAAGGTCGTAGGAGGCGCGACGTTTGACGGATTAAGTGAAGTTACGTCCACGCGCCGACATGGCGTGCGAAACAGGCAGAAGCTATGCCGTCAGTCCTATGATATGGGTCTAGTAGACATGACATCTAGTGGGTCCTGCATAGTTCTCGAGAACTCTTTGGGGGCTTGCAGCCGTTTATCCACCGGGCAAGCCCGCAACCCCACGCCGTTCGCACGCCCTACTCGTCCCCGTCTTCTACCTTACAACAGTTCGCACCCAGTCGTCCTGTCCTTTCACATTAGTTCGCTCCCAGTTTTTTTTGCGGGGTACAACAGTTCAACTTCTCCTAACCCTCCTCCAAAATCCGTGGCCTCCCAAATCTCCATGGTCACCGCTGAGTACCAGGTTAGAGCCATCACCGGCGATCAGTTCATCGATATCTACACACGTGGATCCGAGACGGTGAAAGCATGGCTTGCTCGCTTCCTACGCATGTTCAACAGTTCAACGGATGAGTGGGTCGCTGGGCTAGATGTTGAGTACACCACAGTCCTGGGACGAGAGAAGGATCTAAAGGACGAAGAGAGGAAGAAGCCCGCCGTGATCCAGGTTTGCGTACATAATGTTTGCTTGGTCTACCACATATGCCATGCCGACGTTGAGTGCCAGGATTTTAAGAACTTCCTCAAGGACAGAAGAGTATAATTCGTTACTGTAGGCTTTAAGAATGACAGGGATGTCCTATGTCGGATAGGTCTCGTTGTAGGCCAGCCCTTCGATCTCTAGAAGGCAAGCCTAGTGTCCTCCTCTCAACCTTCAATGCTGACCCTGGCAGCAGCCATGATTGATCCTTCGTACGCTAAACTGAAGAAACCTCACCACGAGTTTCATCATGCATGGGAGTCGAAGACATTAGATGAAGATCACATCCTGTACGCAGCAATGGATGCCTACCTTTGTTTAAATATCTACAAGGGTTGGATGAAGAAGCAGAGCCCAGTGTCCGGCTCAAGCAAAGAAGCGTTAGCGAAGAGGAAAAGGAAGTGGGACGAGGACGAAGTCGAGTACGTGGTAGTGCCGTCGCTCATGCTGGTTCTACTGCAGTGTCAAGCGGACTAGTTGCTTAGTTTATTTTACAGGGTGTGTTGTGTTGTGGCCCCAGCAGAACTATGTTTATGTCTTTCTCGTTATTTGAACTCTTTAGTACGTACAGTAGTACTAGTACTATGTCTTACTACTGTTCTTCTTGCAGTTGGTACTACTGCTCGTATCTTCGTGTTCCTATTGTACTTAATACGTTCGTACTAGTAGTATAATTTGGGTCAGTCGATTTGTGAAAGAAGTTCGACGGAGCGAAGGAAGAAGACGGCAGAAGAGGTGGCAGAAGCCCTTCTAGCCATCCATGTTGCATCAAACGGCTCACATGAGTCGACTGACCCAAATTGCTCCTTTAGATTGAAGGATCCACGTGGCATTCAAGGTCTCGAAGGTAGATTCCGCGTCCGGACCCGGTTTGCGGGCTCGACGCGCGCGCGACCGGCTTCCGCCGCGACAGCCACCATGCGCGCCTCCTCCGCGCAGGCGGAGACGAGAATGACACACTAGTTCCTCCTCGCCGGCGTGCTGGAGCATGCGCTCGTCCTCCTCTTCGTATGCTGTGTGCATAGACGCGACTCCACCAGCTGCTCGCGTGCTTGGCAGCAGGGCGGTATCGCGAGGAGGGACTGCAGACGACGTGAGTGGGCGAGCCTTCGGCTTCATCGCACAGGGATGGCGGCGACACGGCGGTGATGGGCGAGAAATTGTTGGCCGGAGCAGGCGGGCGCCGGCATGCGCAACGGCGGCGACGGCATATTGATGAGTGCGCGTGTGGGAGCTTACTTTAGTTTTATATATATGGTTGGTCAAACTTAAAAGAAAACTGTACTAGTACACGTAAACATTAGACTTAGGCAGTGCTTTTATTAGTTTGTACCACAACCACAATACGGAATCTTGTGCAAGCGCATGAACCGCGGCCGCGCGGTCGATCGAACGGTGCGCCACCGTGTCGCGCTCGAAGGACATCCACCGAACCTTTTTGTGTGTGTGAAAACAATCCTCAAATATTACTCAGCTTTTTTTTCCTGTGAAAGTTCTTGACGCTGCAATATTTCCATATATTTGAATATAGCTCCAGTTCGTGTTTATATGGATTTGGACGTTTTAGGTGCGCCCTAGTTTTTTTTAATACTGATTTTGTGTGTGTGACTGAGAGAGAACGTGTTTATGTGTCCATATGTGTGTTGTGGTGGAAGGGCAATGTGGAGACGGTGTGCGTGTGATACAGACATAGAGAGGTGTGAATGTGCAAATGATCATGCATGAGTGAGACATAGACAGATGCCGATACGTTGTGTATAGATGAGAGAACGGTCTTCTAGTTTACTTGTGTGTGTGTGTGTGTGAGAGAGAGAGAGGGAGAGAGAGAGACAGAGAGAGGAGCATCCGTAACACAACAACCATCTCTCTCGATTCGTCCGTCCCTCGCACGGTCGCATGCAACACATGCATCAACGCGCACATTTTGACACCCTCGCCCGGCCCCTGCCCACCTCAAGGCCCGCACAATCTCTTCGTGAATACCCATTTCTCTCCTTAGGTTTGTTTTCTCTCAATATCTGACACACACACACAGAGACACACGCAGCACAACACACACACAAACACTCCCCCGAGCACACAATTCATCGCCATCCAAGGTTATACGACGACCACTCTCGCTTGTGCTTCTTTGCACCCCAACATGCACAACACCTCAATCTTCAAAGAGGCCATCTAGCAGATCGAAGACGGCGACCACACCGCGCTAGAGAATGTGGGGTCATTTGGAAGCAGGGTGATGTGACGACGGCTGACTGACTCCTCCCCCCACCCTCTCTCTCTCTCTTGCACAAAATTACCAATCCCTCTCTCCCCCGCACAAAATTGTCAATCCCTCAACCCACGAGATCCTTCCCCTCTCGTCCATGTTTTTCCAGCTCTCTCATCAAACATGTTGTCTCTTCTCCTTCCACGTATACAGAATCCAGATGCACACGCATCTCATGTATATTACTTGTATCCATCTTTCTCACAGACCTAACTTCTTCCTCTCTCTTTCTCTCTCTATCTCTCTCTCTGTCTCGTTAGGTTTGTCTCCTACTCTCTCGTCCACATACATACAATCTTTCCCGCCCTATCTGCTCCATCTTCAAAAGCTCTCTCTGCACGTTTCATTCATACATTGGGATATGTCAAAATGTTGCTTCTATAATGGCTGATGTAGAGTTATGGTTGTTTTTGTTGCATCCTACAAAGTAATAACGATGATATGCATTTAGATTCTCATTTGACTGGGATTATGTGAGTTTGATCATGTTGTGAAGTACTATAGACCTTGTATACATCTTGGGATTCGACAGTGATTGTAACTATTGAATTGTATAGACCATTACATTCGAAGTCAATAGCCTAATATATTTATTTCACAATTTCAACAAATGATTAGTTCACTACAAACTAAGAAAACAAATGTGTACTCCCTTTGTTTTTATTTAAGTCCGCGTATTAGCATTGGTCAAAGTCAAGTGTTATAAACTCTCAAAAAGCTTATAACAAAAAATATTAACATATACAATAACAAATAAATACCATTAGATTCATTATTGAATGTACTTTCACATCATACATATTTGTTATGGTAAATGTTTATATTTTTCTATAAACTTGGTCAAACTTTAGGAAGTTTGACTTCGGTCAAACCTAATATGCAGAGTTTACTACTACTACTCGCTAGTTGCTTAGCCGAATCACTCAACACGCCACACGGGAAGTCCAGTGTCACAAAATTTTGAGGTCGGCGGGAAAATCTCCCGCGACCCTGATTCGAGCAGTGGGAAGCTACCATCATAGCCTTCGGAACAGGCCTACGGATGACGCTTGGTAGGGGGCTGTTTTTGTAACTTCAGGTTCACCCTACCCAGCCAACCCCACCCCGGCACCTAGAGTAGTACACCTGAATACTCCCCATTTTCTATCCCCACCGCAAAATAGACTTCTCCACGGCACCGCAGCCTTCGTGCTCCTCCCCTTTACATCGGCGCACTCGTCCACCACAGCGCATCTGCCTCATCGACGACCTCATACGCCGCACTGGAGCTGGTCCACCGTCGTCGTCGTACACGGAGCCTCTTCCCCGGCATCGTCTACCACGGTCTCGGATATGCTTCCCGGAAGCCAAAGCCAAGCACAGAAGTACCACCGTCGTGGACAATGAACTGACTCCCGTTGCCGACCATGACTCAAAGAGGCCGCCGCGACCATCGTTCTCCTCCTCGATTGGTAATGTGTGTATTGAATCACTTAGTAGTACATGTGCAGTTCCAATTTTGTTCATACCTACCCTTCAAATTTCCTGGGTGCTATTGTTCCCGTAAAAGTAATTGGTTATAGCCTCCATTGTCCAACAGAATATCAGCTTGTAATTGTGCGTCGCTCCTGTATCGCGCTAGTAGAGAAGAGAGTAGAGATAGCAGAGACGTCGGGAAAGGATCGCGCGCGCGCGGGAAAAAGCGGCCGTGCGTGCGCTAGTTTTGGTGCGCGGCGTCCGGCGCGCTTTATAAAATCCAACGCCCTCCCACCGCTATGTGCCTTGCCACCGCTCTCTCCCCGCTCTGTTCCTCGCCACCGCTCTCTCCCCGCTCTTTTTCGCCTCGCCGCCGCCGTGCCACCATGCCCCGTGTCGCCGGGAAACTTGGGGATACCGTGGCGTCCGCGCGCGCCCCTTCGGCGGCTTCTCCGCCGAGATCAGGTTCCGCGGGATGCGCCTCGGCCTCGGCAATTTCGACACCACCAACGAGGCCGCCCGCGTGTACGACGCGGCGTTGTGGCGCCTCCGGTAGCCTCATAGAACATTAAACTTCCCCAACGTGCCGACGCGGGAGCGGGCGCAGGAGCTCGCGCCTCTGCTGCGGCTTAGGGCGCTGTGGCGCCAACACTTCCCGCAGGACATCATCAACGAGCGCGAGTTCTATGCGCAAAGGAGGGCGGAGAGGGATAAGAGGAGGGCGGAGCGAGCCGCCTATCGCGAGGACAAGCGTAGGCGAAAAGCGGACGCTCAATTCAACATGAGGCTAGGAGCAGCGTCGCCCTGGGAATCCGACGACGATCGGCATCTTCACGCCTACAGTCAGACGTCGGAGGAGGACATCACCGAGGAGGAGTCGGACGATGAGGAGTAGTTGAATTATCTTTTTTTATCTATCTATGCTGAGAACTATCCTCTACTCTCTAGTATCTACTTCTCGATCTCAGCACTGTAAACGCTTTTTTAAAGCGCCGCGCGTTGCGATTCTGTTGGAGATGCTCTAACATGGCAGACGAGTGCTTTAATGTTGCCCACAACATGCGCGAGTATTACTAGTTGTATATTTTTCTTGCCGTGTTGAGATTTTAAAACCACGAGTGCGAACATGCAGAAGAGCAATGAAAACCAAACACGGGATATTCGGGACATCTTCAAGGAGCGTGGCAAGTTAAAGAGGAGCTGCAGCGAACTTGTAAAACGAGCTTTGGTAAGTAACACCCTTTCAATTACTTTCGTGTACCTCGTGTTCTTCGATGTGTATATGTTGTAGTTTCTGTTTCTCTTAAGCGTGGTGTTCTTCGATGTGTAATAAGAAGAGTCTTAATCGTCCTAATGCTTTCGTTTTTAGCTTGATGGAGGAAGTGGGTGTTCTCACCTTGTAGTCTGTTTTTATTTTTATTTTCCTTTTGAATTCACTTCTCCGAGTTCTGTTTATCTGGCTTCTACTAAATGGATCTAGGTTGCTCTGAGTATTGATCTAAAAAAGAAGTAACTTCATGTCATGATGCAGTTCCCACGAGGAGGGAAGTATGGTCAACCTCGAGATCAAGTTTCCAAAATGAGGCTGGATTACACACAAGGTGCCAGTTCCCTAATGATGATGGATTAGACACAAGGTGCAAATTCCCAGATGATGTTGGATTACACACAAGCCAGGTGGAGTCCTCAGCTGTTCGTGTCCTCGTGGCATTAGTAAAGGCTGAAAGAAAGCGTGCAGCAGCCCTTGAGAATGTAGCTGAGTTCCTGAAGAAGCGAAAAGAGCAATCAGATGCTCTCTTCACCCAAGCCAAAGAAGAGATGGAAGAAGCCAGAAATAAGCTAGCAGAGGCAGAGCAGGCTAGGCATCTCCTGCTATCTAAAACTGTTGTCCATACAAAATTTCCTTCATAATACCTAGGTTCAAATGTTTATCCAGTCAACATGCCTGTTGTGATGTCTGTGCATCTATTGATGTGGCACAAAATGTTTTTTTGGGTCATGTCATAACAGCAATTACTTTCCAAACAATAACAGACGAAGCATTGGACATGGTATAGTTCACGCGCAAGCCCGACATTCCAAGTTCAACTTCCACATCAAACTCATGTTCACAGATATCTGCACATTCATACATAATGTCCACAACCATGATTCACTTCAAAGCCAAAAAATGTGAGGAGAGTTATAAATAAAGAAAATCCTCTACAAGTTCCTGCTACCAGTGCGAGCACAACAAGTCAAGACCATGCGTAAATTAATTATATTTTAGTCATTTTTTGTGTTCTAAAATGCTTGCCGGCTCGCGGAAGGACGTGTTGCCGGCACACGCGCGGATTCAATGAAGGCAGGCGGGGCAGTCTTAAGTTGGTTGCACGCGGTGAGGAGGCGTGCTCAGCCGGGCCTGCAGCGAGTGCGGCCCTCTTGGCCGGCACGCCGGTTCAATGCCTGCGCTATGAGAGGTCGCGTCCGTGTCAGAGCAATCACTCCCTCCAGTCCTTTTTTGTTTGGGTATAACAAAATCTCGTTTTCCATTCACATTTTACAAGTAAAATTCGTGGACAAACTTTGACCCAAAGTACGATGGGGACTAGTAAACCAGAATGGAGGTAGTAGTTTTTTTTAATCAAAGAAGGGTTTCCCCTTCCTATTTTCATTACTGAAAACCAGCATCTAAATCTAAACCATAGTATTTGCCCTAGAACTACCAGGTTCAACATCTCGCAACATAAACCCATACAACCTCCATCGCAAAAAAACCATACAACCATATGCCAAGGAGGTACGTAATACTATGAATTCCATTTTCGCTCCATACCAATCGTTCTAAAAACTACTTACTACTTATAACACGCCATTGAAAATCGGAACTCTTAACCCCGCTAAAAAAATGATATTTTAAACGTGGCTACTAGATCTGTGGCAACTGGCGAGCCACCGCGCTCCAAGTCGTTCACCTGTGGTCCCGACCATCAACTCCTACGGATCAAATTATCACGCGAGCTGACTATTCCTACAAAGGTGCTCCACCACGTACCCGATACCCGCGAATGCAGCAATCGTGCACCTAGGGTTTTAGGGTTTATTTTTTAATGTCGCCTTTACGTAACACTCATGTGTGCGAGACAGCGAGAGGCCGACTGCGTGCGTGCGCCTCTTCTCTTCGTATATGTAGTCCACCGTTTGTCTGGTGTCCAAAAATTTATAATAAATACTAGCAATATGCCAATGCGTTGCCACACGATCAAAGTAGATTAATACATATTCACCGATATGATAGAAAAAATTCTAGTTTTGAAATACGTATATCACTAAAAATGTGTTATGTTTCACTCAAAATATATTCCTTTGGCCGGTTTGATGAGATAAGGGAGGAATGTTGTTGGTTTCAAGATTCGAGAAGTGGTATATGTCTAATTTCTACTCTTACTAGCAAGATGCCCGTGCGTTGCACGGAACATCAAGATCTTGTGGGAGAAAAGGATGAACGAGGGAAGGCCTTATCTGCAAATGTGGTGAAGAGTGCGGGTAAATTGCCATATTTTCCTTCCTATCCGTCAGATATAAATCGCACGACCTACATTGCAGGATGGCAGGCCCACCATCCATTGTAGGCAAACTTTCTAGTGTCTTTGTCGTCTGCCACTGTAGGCAAACTTTCTAGTGTCTTTGCCGTCTGCCACTGTAGGCAAACTGACCAAATGGGTCAGCTCCCAGGAAGCACAGTTGGCTGCCACGTGGCTTCTTTGCCGTCTGCGGCTGACGACAAAGAGCCCGTTGCCGTCGGTGGCAGACGGCAAAGAGCCTGCATATTGGCTCTTTTTTTTGTCTTTTATTAAATCCAACAATTTTCACAGCAAATATATATGACATATATAGATATATTTCCCAGGCCTATTTAACAGCAAACATATCACATATATCCAGCACATAAGTTCCATCCATTCATACATAAGCAAGTTCCATCCATTCATACATAAGCAAGTTCCATCCATACATATTACATAAGCAAGTTCCATCCAACCATTCATACATAAGCAAGTTCCATCCATACATAAACAAGCACTCCATTGCAAGCTAGCTTCCATGAAGTGAATGAAATCTGCAAAATGGCAAAATAAGAAAGTTAGAAATAGGTGACTAGAATAAGAAGACTAGAACAAGAAGAGTAGAACAAGAAGAAGACTAGAACAAAAAGTATATGTCATTTATGAGCTAACTTACGTGAAATGGATCATATATGAGCTAACTAAGTTGAAATGGGTCGTTTATGAGCTAGCTAAGGTGAAATGGATCATTTATGAGCTAACTTAGTTGAAATGGGTCGTTTATGAGCTAACTAAGGTCAAATGGATCGTTTTTGAGGTAACTAAGGTGAAATGGATCGTTTTTTAGCTAACTTAGGTGAAATGGATCATTTATGAGCTAACTTAGTTGAAATGGATCTTTTTGAGCTAACTTAGGTGAAATGGATCATTTATGAGCTAATTTAGTTGAAATGGATCTTTTTGAGCTAACTTAGGTGAAATGTATCATTTATGAGCTAATTTAGGTGAAATGGATCGTTTTTGAGCTAACTTGGTGAAATGGATCGTTTATGAGCTAAATTAGTTGAAATGGATCGTTTATGAGATATCCTAGGTAAGATGGGTCATTTTGGAGCTAACCTAGGTGAAATGGATCATTTTAAAGCTAACGTAGGTAAAATGGATCATTTAGGAGCTAATCTAGGTAAAATGGGTCATTTTGGAGCTAACTTGGATGAACTGGATCATTTATATGCTAACCAAGGTAAAATGGGTCATTTTAGAGCTAACTTAGGTAAAATGGATCGTTTATGAGCTAACTAAGCTAATTATGCAATTTTTGACATAAGTAAGCTAAGTACAGATCGTTTTAGAGCTAACTTAGGTAAAATGGATGGTTTTGGAGGTCAGTAAGCTTATTAAGTCATTTTGGAGGAGAAGAAGCTAAGTCTAGGTCATTATGGTAAGCATTGGAGGAAATAAAGCTAAGTCTAGGTCTTTATGCATGTGTTAAGCAAAACACTAGATAAACTTACCATGGTCCAGGAGGTGTAGGAGCGGGCTGGCTCGTGTCGGTAGCTGGAGAAGGATCGTGCGATGCTTGTCTGGAGTTACGCTGCACCAAAGATCATTTCCAATGTCTTGTTAGCATGATGACACTCAAATGTTAAGACTAGCAAGTAATGTCCATTCAAATTAAACTCACCGTGGTCCCAGGAGCAATCACTGGCATCGGCGGAGCGGTCTGACCGGTCTTCTCTCACACAGACTGCACATTTCGTTTTGACGACTCAGTCATACTAGTTAGTAATGAGACAAACACTACATGAATGTTTTGGCTAATCTGCAGAAGAAACTTACCACAAGGAGCTCGTACATGGCCCTTGCCTGCATGTCATTCCGTGCCCTCTCCTCCTCCAACATCTTTGTCGTCCTCTCCTCCAACTCCCGCTGCCTCTCCGCCGCCTCCGCCAGAAGTTTCTCCGTTCTATCTCTCTCACTCTGTATAGTAGCCTGCAACACCACTTACACGACCATTTGTAATCATTGATGGAAGCGCACACAATGTAATGGAGAAAGATAGCTGAGTACGTATCACTAACCTTGATGGCGAGTGGGACTGGCCGTTCACGAGGCCTTATCTCAGGAGCGGAGCTCGACTGGCGCGCCTTGATCTCCGGGAGAGTGCTAGGACAACGGATAAGTCCATCTCCAATGGCTATGGAGCCATGGGACCTCCCACCACCAGATATCATCACCAGCTCTGGATCAATGGGACCCTGGCTCGGGTTAAAGTCCTCCCCTTTCCTCGCCTTCCCCTCATCTCTATATCTCACGAGCTTGTTGTGGGAGGAGATGTTGGTGAAGTTGTTTGCATCATCCAGGTCAGACGGAGAGAATGCCTTGACTTTCTTGAAAGAGGCAGTGTGGGCCATGGCATACAGGTCGTACACCTCTAGCACCTTATCCACCTTATTGTAGCGTGCCTGAAAGAGAGAAACAATGTAAATTAGTAATTAAAGGGCTCAAGCTAGCATGATGAATGAATTGCATGAATCATGAAGCAAACCACATACCCAGTTCCGCCCGAACTGATATAAGTTGGAGCTACCTTGATGGTGTGGCACACCTTCCATTTGGGCACGTTTGTCCTTGGCCTCGTTGTGGAGGGCTAGCCATTCTTTTGAGCACCACTCATTGACCAACACCTCCCAACAATCCATCCGATCCGCACACCATCTCGGAGGCGCCTAAGTTAGCAAATAGAAACTTGAGCGCTATGGCTAAGAATTACTAAATGAAGGAACTTAAGTAGAAGGCCTTAAGAATTACCTTCATGTACTGCTCCTTACTCAGGAACTTATCACGGCACGCCGGCTTGGTCTTCTTGATACCACGCAAGGCGTAGTAGTCTCGAACAGCCTGCACCCGAGCCTCGTGCCGTAAGTTCTGTAGTAGGCGCTTGCAGACGTTCTCGATAACATTTGCCGCGTCCTCCTCGTATCCCTCCTCACACCTGTAGAATGTCTGCAATCAAATGAGACAATATTGATTAGTACAATTAATAACTAGCTAGTTGAAGATTTTTAAATGTGTAAAGGAGAAATTACCCAGAACTTTCTGATCACCACGTCTGCCCTCGTGTCGCACAAGACACTGTCGATAATCTCATCCGGCGGGGCCGGGGCAGCCAAGTAGTGCTCCTAGCTCAATCCAAGCTCTGGAAGCCGACCCTCACCAGGCAACATGACAAACCCCGGGAAGTTTTGCCGGCAAAGAACTCCAAGGACGGAGTTGGGCCGGCGGACACTATGATGGTGGTCCCAACCCCTGCAGCATGACAAGGCCAACACATTAGTTATTTGAAGAAACGTGAATGCATAAGGTACAAAAATATTAAATGTACTTACCTCTCCCCATTAGGGAAAATCAACCACCTCTGCTCGCGGGTCGCCGGCACGGACGGGAGCCGTGTAGCACCACGCTGGTAGACGGTGCCCCCCTCCTCCTCAATATCAGTCGGCTCCCCGCCATCATCAGCATGGCCACTCGGCTCCTCGGGCTGATCCGGCCAGGTACCCCATCCAGACGTGTGCTCCTCCGGGGTCTCGTGGGCCGAAGGCCCGTCGACCCAAGGCTCGTGGGCCCAAGACCCGTGGACCGGAGGCTCGTGGACCGGAGTCCGTGTAGCCTCCTCCTCGGACGAGTCCACCCTAGCAGTCACGTGCTCGGGTGAAACAGCTGGGGGTGGCGGCGAGGAAGGCGCCGTAGCAGTCACCCTACCTCCTCTCCCGCGACCACGTGCCCCACCTCCTCTCTTCTTACCTCGTCCCCTGCTGGGCACCGCGGTCGACGAAGAAGGGCCCGGCGGTGTCGCCATACTGTCCAGCAACGCTCGGCGGAGAGGTGCGTGTGGAATGGAAGACCTCACACCACGCGCCGACGAAGAAGGGGCCTTGGCGCGCTCCCGACCAGCGCCCACCATCTTTCAACACCTGCCATGACAAACAGTAAACGAAATTAGTACAACATAAAAAAAGACCGACATGAATAATAATATGTGTATCACCAATAAAAAATTTTAATACCTGACACTACTAATAATCTCGATCAGTATCATCAATAAATTCATAATCATCATCATCACTATAATCAATGACGGGCTCATAGGGTTCAGTGGCATCAACATGTGGAAGGCCACCTTGACGTAATCGGTCAAGCAATGACAGGTCATTCGCAGTAGTAACCTCTTCTTGTTCCGGCTCTTCTTGTTCCTCCTCTGGGGTGATGTCGGATTCACTGTCGCTGTCTACTTCAATGTTTTGGGGTGAAGTATAGCGGTTCTTGAAACGCTTTTTGGAAAGCCATGTCTCTTGGAAGAATTCTCCTTCATATGTGTCTGGGTTAATGTGAGGTTCATAATCCTCTTCCTTTGGGGGAGATAGTCTAGCACGTGGCGGCACTTCATAAATGACATCCCAACCTTTCAGATTTGGATTAGTTTGGCAGGCCCACGGTAGATAGAATACTTGGGTCGCCTGTTGAGCCGTAATATAGACATCAGGAACATCTAAATGGGTGCTTTGGTTGATTTCAACTAGCCCTATATGTTCATGAGTCCCTCTAGTCTCCTTCGGCTGAAACCAATAACATTTGAAGACTACGACATTCGGTGGGTTTTCACCATAGAATAGAAGTTCATAAATTGCTTCAACTCTCCCATAATACTCGGTACCTCCTTCGCCGATAGCAGATACACAACAATTTCTAGACTTTCGGTCGGCCATAGATAGCTCTTTGCCATAGGTACGAAAGCGATCCCCGTTGATGTCGTATTTGTCAAATGAACGGACCTTATAGTCAAAACCATTAGCGACTTGTCTCAATTCGGCGTCCATAGACTCTGAATTAGCCTACAAGTTTAATATGAAAGGATTGTTTCATTACGCACAAATTAGCGAATGAAATGAAATTGTCTAATAGAAATTACCGTTTGTTTGAACCAAGAGATGAAACCGGGATAGCCGCCTCCTTGCTTTGCGAGAAGGTCATACTCTTTGACAGAATCCTTTTGGATCACCGCTCCATACGAGAATAAGGTGACGTATCGACTGTACGAAATATCCAGGAATAAGAGCAGTTCAAAGGAAATAGAAGTTGCGAAAGATTGTACCGAGAACTTACTCGATGTACGGCCGCACTTCTATCAGGTTGTTGAAGATATACAACAAAATTGTCCGCCATTCTTCGTTATCCAAAGATACTGGATTTGAAACACTGGCTGGTGCGAGATTCCCTTTGAATAGGCTGAGGTTGGATCCACCCTTTTTAGGGTCGTCAGCATTGTACCGAGGCTTCGGATTATGCAAATGACGATTTTTGGCTTCGTAGTGTGCTGTCACGAAGTTTGCCGCCTCCTCAGTGATGAATGCCTCAGCCATCGATGCTTCAATTCTACGTTTATTTTTACATTTTTGTCGAAGCATCTTCTGCATCCTCTCACTTGGGTAGCACCAACGATTTTGCATGGGCCCCCCAATCTCGCCTCGGTCGGGAGATGCAAAATCAAATGCTGCATTGGATTAAAGAAGCCTGGTGGAAAGATCTTCTCTAACTTGCAGATCAACTCCGGCGCCAACTCTTCCATTTCTTCTAGCACGCCAGGCGATAATTCTTTCGCACAAAGAACATGGAAGAAATAGCTGAGTTCTGCCAGTACTAGCCATTCATCCTCAGGGATGAAGCCACGCAACATCACCGGCATTACCCGCTCAATCCATATGTGCCAATCATGACTCTCGAGACCAAATATCTTTAATTTATCAATACTGGCTCCCCTCTTTAGATTCGCTGCATACCCATCGGGGAACATCAACTGCATTTTCACCCACAAGATAATTTCCCTCATAGCTGGCCTTCCAAGATTGAACCATGCCTTTGGCTTCATCCAGTTCTGCTTTCCTTTCGGTTCTTTCATGTTTTGTAACGGCCTATCACATAGCGCCTCCAGATCGACTCTAGCCTTAGTATTATCCTTTGACTTCCCATCTATGCCGAACAATGTACCAAAAAGTGCCTCGGCGATATTCTTCCAAGTGTGCATCACGTCGATGTTGTGTGGGCAAAGGAGGTCTTTGAAGTAAGGCAGATCCCATAAGCATGTTTTGTGAGTCCAGGCGTGCTTAGAATTATAGCCCTTGAAGTACCCTGGACGCTCTGGATCTGGCACGAGAGCGTTTAACTGATCCAGGGTCTGTTGGCCTGTCAATGCAGGTGGTGCAGAGTTTTTGACAACTCTACCTCTGATGAAGTTCTTCTTGTCTTTCCTGAACTTATGGCGAGGATTCAGGAACTGTCTATGCATGTCGAAGCAAGAAAACATGCGACCGGCCTGAAGCCAACGAAACTCAAGAGCTCCCTTGCATGGGGGGCACGGGAACCTTCCATGCACACACCAGCCAACGAATAGCGCATACGCCGGCAAGTCATGCGTCGAGTACATGTACCAGACACGCATTATGAAGTTCCATTTGCTATAGGCGTCGTATGTCTTGAACCCATTATCCCAGGCTTCTTGCAATTCGTCCTTAAGCAGCTGCATGTACACATTCATATTTTTCCCCGGATAGTTGGGCCCTGGAATTATCAACGTCAGGAAAATGTTCTTTCTTTGCATAATCTGTCCGGGGGGGTTGAGTGGAAAGACAAATACGGGCCAACAACTGTATTGGGCTGCCGTCATACCAAACACATTGAACCCATCCGTGCTGATGCCGACTAGAGGATGCCTCGGATCTGCCGCTTTGTCAGCATGTAATTCATCAAAAAATTTCCACGCAAGACCATCCGATGTGTGTACGATCATCAGATTCCCATCTGCATCTAGTTCGGTTCTTTTTCCCATTTTGTGCCATGTCATCTGTCTGGCCGTCTCGTCGACCATGAAAAGACGTTGAAGTCTTGGTACGATTGGCATATACCGAAGAACACTAACGGGGATTTTGGTCTGTGTCTTCTCACCCATACCGTTGTCTACCACAACATACCTGGAAGACTTGCAAATGGGACAATAGTTCAAGTCCGCATAGTCAAGCCTAAACAAGACACATCCTTTCTCACAGGCATGTATCTTCTCATAGGGCATCTTCAGTGCACGGAGGATTTTGTTCGACTGGTACAGGTTTGCAGGCATTACATGGCCTTTGGGTAGAAAGCGTCCAAATACTGTCATCATTGCATCGTAGCATTCTCTGCCCAAGTTGAACTGAGCCTTCAGAGCCATTACTTGTGAGATGGCATCCAACTGAAAAAGCTCAGTGTGCTCATGGAGCGGACGTTTTGAAGACTCCAACATTTCATTGAAGGCCTTGGCAGATTCCTCCATCTCCTCGTCCGAATCCCGAGCATCATCCCAGTCTTGCACCATGTTTTCCATCCCGGTACCATGCTCGTCGGTGCGACGACGATCCACCTCAGCTCGGTCACGTTGAAATGTCCACACCGTATAATCGGGCGTAAAACCACTCTTCTGCAGGTGTTTGCCCATTTCACCTCTGTCCTCTTTTCCCAATTGCCGCACCGTAAACAGGGGCACCAGGTTTTCCTCTGGCCATTTGCAAATGCGGCTTGCACAAACCCCTTGGTTTTTGTGAACCATTCAGTGCTCCATTTGTTCTGACCAGTGTGACCGGTGTACATCCACGCAGGATCACTCATCTTGACTTTTAGAGCTACTAGACACCCAACAAATATATATATATATATATAATTCACCATGTATATATTCATCAGTTGATCTACTTTGTCAATTTTATTACGTCCATGCAACCTACACTCTAATAGGTAATGATAGGTCCTAATCCCACCCGAGTATGTTTAGATTGGGTTCATTTCCCATGCTATGCTCTGGATCCTACGCAAAATTTCGGCAGCACCTCCCCGCTGTTCTCCTGATACACGTCTCTGCAATAAACAGAGAGGATGTGTACCCGGAGAACAACAGGGGAGGCACTGACGAAACTTATGCGTCAGATCCGGAGCAAAGCATATGGGAAAACGAACCCAATCTAAACATACTCGGGCTGTCCATGGATAGCGTTGGACAATTCGAAAGAATCAAGGTTATAAATATGCAAATGCATGCATATTTATAACTATGACGCTTTTGAACGGGAGACACATATTGGTTACGCATACTGATGATTCAAGACACATATATAGCTAGCTATCATGTTTCATCGGCACGAACACCGGAACAGAGCAAATAATTAACGGGGGAGGAGGACATGTCATTTGTGCTCACCCACGAACGAAGGGGCAGAGCTCGTCCAACGCACGGCGAGGTCGTCGACCACCAAACCTCGCAGCGATGAAACAACTGCACATTTAAATCTACCCGATCAACACAATTATATATGATGTTTTCATAACAAAATCAAAAAATATATGACCTAACTAATAATTCACAAATATATGACCCCATCGGCCTCTGCAAGGCCAAAGAACACCTTTTCGGGAGGTGTCGGGGGTCGGGGTGTCGTGTCGGTGTCGGGGTGCCGTGTCG
>NC_057805.1:413833112-413834194 GCF_018294505.1 Triticum aestivum | reverse complement strand
TCATATGTGTCTGGGTTAATGTGAGGTTCATAATCCTCTTCCTTTGGGGGAGATAGTCTAGCACGTGGCGGCACTTCATAAACGACATCCCAACCTTTCAGATTTGGATTAGTTTGGCAGGCCCACGGTAGATAGAATACTTGGGTCGCCTGTTGAGCCGTAATATAGACATCAGGAACATCTAAATGGGTGCTTTGGTTGATTTCAACTAGCCCTATATGTTCATGAGTCCTTCTAGTCTCCTTCGGCTGAAACCAATAACATTTGAAGACTACGACATTCGGTGGGTTTTCACCATAGAATAGAAGTTCATAAATTGCTTCAACTCTCCCATAATACTCGGTACCTCCTTCGCCGATAGCAGATACACAACAATTTGTAGACTTTCGGTCGGCCATAGATAGCTCTTTGCCATAGGTACGAAAGCGATACCCGTTGATGTTGTATTTGTCAAATGAACGAACCTTATAGTCAAAACCATTAGCGACTTGTCTCAATTCGGCGTCCATAGACTCTGAATTAGCCTACAAGTTTAATATGAAAGGATTGTTGCATTACGCACAAATTAGCGAATGAAATGAAATTGTCTAATAGAAATTACCGTTTGTTTGAACCAAGAGATGAAACCGGGATAGCCGCCTCCTTGCTTTGCGAGAAGCTCATACTCTTCTTCTTTCCTTCTCTTCTTCTTCTTCTTCTTCTTCTTCTTCTTTCCTTTCTTCTTCTTCTTCTTTCATCTTTTTTCTACCTTTTTACTTCTTTTCGTTTCTTCCTTTCTTCTTCTTCTACTTCTTCTACTTCTTTTCTTCTTCTTCTTTTTACATCTTTTTTGTACTTCTTTTCTTCCTTTCTTCTTCTTCTACTTCTTTTCTTCTTTTTCTTTTTTCATCTTTTTTCTACTTCTTCTCTTTTCTTCTTCTTCTACTTCTTCTACTACTTCTACTTCTTCTCATTCTTTTCTAACACTAACACTAACACAATCTAGCACTAACAATTAAACAGTAAAAAATGAAAAAACAGAAGAAAAAAAAGAAGTAGTCCCTCACCGGAGCAATGGGACGGTCGGCGGGGGTGGCGCCGGG
>NC_057805.1:413832700-413833011 GCF_018294505.1 Triticum aestivum | reverse complement strand
CTTCTTTTCGTTTCTTCCTTTCTTCTTCTTCTACTTCTTCTACTTCTTTTCTTCTTCTTCTTTTTACATCTTTTTTGTACTTCTTTTCTTTTCTTCCTTTCTTCTTCTTCTACTTCTTTTCTTCTTTTTCTTTTTTCATCTTTTTTCTCTTTCTTCTCTTTTCTTCTACTTCTTCTACTACTTCTACTTCTTCTCATTCTTTTCTAACACTAACACTAACACAATCTAGCACTAACAATTAAACAGAAAAAAATGAAAAAACAGAAGAAAGAAAAAGCACTAGTCCCTCACCGGAGCAATGGGACGGTCGG
>NC_057805.1:413414547-413483521 GCF_018294505.1 Triticum aestivum | reverse complement strand
CCCTCCACACCACGGGGTCCTGTTCAACCACCCCTCCGCGGGCACCCCTCCACCGTCTACTGTTCATCCAGCCGTCCACCACACCACGGGGTCATGTTCATCCAGAGGCAACGCCACCGCTCACTGTTCATGCAACCCCCCCCGCAACACTCACTGTTCATCCTAGAGGCAGCATCGATCGGCTTCAGTTAGCAGCCGTAGCGAAGGAATCGCTCGATCTGGTTCAGTTAACAGCCATCGATCGATCGCTCGGGTTCAGTAACGCGTAGCCTGCAGTGCAATCGCTCGGGTTCAGTTAGAGCCGAACGCCTCGCTCGGGTTCAATTAGAGCCAACGTCTCGCACACACGCGCGTACGTGTATGAGAGAAACGCACATCGCTCGGCCCCCGACCTCCCACCGTAACCGGGAACTCCCCGAAATTTTCCTCGCCCTCGCTTCTACCATGGTTTTTTCCGTCATGGACGGCCCAAAGAATGTCATGCAGCTCCGTCTCCGGCCCACCCAGGACGAAAAGCCCATTTTTTGTCATGATTTTTTGTCATAGAAGTAGGAGCCCACCACATCTATGATGATACCTGGTTTTGTCACAATTATCGTCATAGAAGTGTCATATGTACGACAGAAAAAAAATTAATTCGGCCCAAAATGACACGGATGTGTCTTTTTTTGTAGTGACGCTTGACATTGCCGACGGAAATGCCCCAGTCTAACAAGGGGTGGTCTTGCGCGAAGCTCACCGACGAGCGGGCGATGTTGGTGCTAGAGCAGATGAAGACCGACCTGAAGCCGGGCAACGCGAAGGTGGCGAAGATGACAGGGGCCATGCTATTGAGGGAATTCCTGGAGCTGCGCGTAGCCCCGCTTCAGGCCCGTACGCGCCCCTCGTGGGAGCTTGGGGACGAAGAGGACAAGGTATGCCTGAGCCCAAAAGCCTTGTCCGACGGTGAGTTGGCCGCAGTTCTCCGCCTCATGGTTGGGGACGACCAGGAGTGCCCGCCGAGCATGTTCACCCCCTTGTTTCGTCGTGAGGACGGGGCGCAGGTCGTGGCTTCTGTGACACCCAAGTTTTTATTTGGATTTTTCAAAAGATTTTATTTGACTTGAAGGGAGTGATTTAAAAATTTTCTTCAAGAGAACTCTCACTCTCAAATATTTTTTCTTTATGGCAAAAATTTTATTTGAATTCACCCAAGATCTGCCTTTGACCTGGGGAGTTCTTGCTCTTGATTTGGGCTCAAGACAAAATGTTTTTCATTTGAGAGAATAACTTTTGAAAACCTTTTCTTGAATTTGCACTATGGCTTTTGGAAAGTCCTTTGCCACTTTCAACTATTCCTTCTTGCCATGGCATTAGTGCAAATCCTCTCTCCTAACCCTTCCCTCACCTTTGGATCATGATTTGCATCAAATCCAGCAAGTTGAGCCTCCTCATGTGATCATTTCCATTCAAATTCTATTCAAATAAATTTCTGTCTTCTCTTATAGCACTTGGAGATTTACAAAGGAACTCCTTTTTCTGTTTTGATTTTTGCCACCAAACCTTTTTCCCCTCCTAGTCCTTTGAACCCTCAACCTGGAACCATGAAGATCCACTGGTCTCCAGTTCAAAAATTTGAAACTACATCAGCTGCAAGTTTGGACCAGATTTGCCAAATTTGGTGAAATTCATTCAAAACTTTCTCCAAAAATTCCAAGTAAATTCATGCAGCCCCTGGGTGCTTTGAGTGATCATCTCACCAAGTTACAGCTCCAGAAAAATTTATCTCTTTACCAAAACCTACTGTCGAACACCTGCAATGCTTGGTCACTGTCAAGTTTCAGTTAAGTTCAGACAACACTGCAGTGGCTGCTGTCGTTTTCTTCAGAAACGGGCGTCGATCTCGCCAGTACCCTCGCGTCGCCTTGCTCCTCGTCCTCGCCCACTTGTTCCTACACCGCACGAGTGCCTGGCATCTTGCGGGCGTCAGCGACGAGCAGCAGAAGGTGCACCGCCCCGTGACCGACGCCGGCGGCGGCTCTGCAGACGCCAGCGGGAGACACGGCGCCGCCGACTCCACCCAGCGCCGCCCAAACCACCGGAGCCCGCCGCGTGGCCGTCCACTCCCCCGAATGCGCTGCCGCTCTCGTCGTGAACCCCAGGGCGCGGAGCGCGCTCTCTGCCTCCGTTGAGCCCGTGCGGTCACCTCACCGTGGACCGACGCCATTACGCCAAGACCAACCCCGTTCAGCTGCACATCGAGTCCAGTAACATCCACTGATGCTGCTCGACCGCTCAAACCCCCTGCCAACCCACTGCTCCGCCGTAATCGCTCGCCGGAGATTCTCCGTTCACGGCCACCCCGTCGATCTGCCTATAAATAGGGGCCCCGAGCTTCAACTCGAGCACCCACCAGCCCTACACTTCCCCTAGAGAACGCCCAGCCACTGGAAGAGCCGCGAGGGGGTCTCCTTCCTCGACTCCGGCCGGCACGATCCGCCACGGGATCCAGCCCGATTCGCCCCCGTGTGTGCTCCGCAGCCCCCATTCTCTTGCCAGTAGCTTCTCCTTGCATCACCCGTTCTGACCCGCGCCTCAATTCGTACTTTGCAGCCCTCCACCGGAGTTCCCCAACCTCACCCGAACCGCCGTCCGCCGGAGATAGTGTCGCCGTCGACGTGGTGCTCCCCGTTGGACGAGTCCACCACCCACCGACGCGGAAGAAGACACTGAAGCTCTTGGTACCCTCCATTTCTCCTAACTCGCCGTGGTTCGACGCCGGCGTCCACCGCCGTCTTCGGGCGCCGGCGAGCTTTCAAACCTGACATGCGGGCCCCGCGTGTCAGCCTCTGTTTTATTTCCCCGAACCGTTTTCTATTGGCGCCTTTGGGCAAAATACGTTTTCTCCTTGCGCTTGCGCATTCCCAGCCGAAGCGTTTTCTGTTTTCTCAGTTAAAACCCTGGAACTTTTCTGTTTCATTACAGAAAGGTCCCTGGACAGAAACCTTTATAACTTTTTAATAAAAAGGTATTTTTGAGTGATTCTTTTTCTGACATCCTTAAAATTTTGTCTAGTTTTTTATGGGATTTATTTGGAAAATATTTGGCAAAGTTTCTGTTTGTGTGTTGGTTTTCACGTTAGTACCCGTTTCGTGATTGCCGTAGGTTCCGGGAGAGGGGACGGAGCCGCGAACTTCGCCGAGCTAGACTCCGACTTCTCCGAACCAGGCAAGCATGTTTGAACATTTGATATGGCAGATGTTTTGCATGTTCATGTGAAAGTTTGTGCATGGCATGTGAGTGTCGATAATACCTCGTTGCTCGTAATGCAACGACCTGGTTGTTCCGAAGTTGCGATGACCTCTGATGAGAGGTGGCCTAATCATGTAGTGACATGAAGGGAAGCAAGGTGGTACTGTTGTAGCATGCCAGCCTTGCGTCATCCGACTTTCTTCGACGTTAACGTGGTTGGAGCCACGTTATCGATCTTTTCCCGCATGTTCCAAAGTTGCGATGACCTCTGATGAGAGGTGGCCTAATCATGTGGTGACATGAAGGGCAGCAGGGTGGTACTGTTGTAGCATGCCAGCCTTGTGTCATCCGACTTTTCCGACGTTAACATGGTTGGAGCCGTGTTATCGTCCCTTCCCCTTTCCGTGCTACCACATGTCTCATTGCCAGGATACGGTTTAGTAAGTTGGTAACCTCTTTCCGTGTACACACCAAACAGAGAGGCCGGGATGCTGGTACCTTGGCCCAGGATTAAAGCCAGTCATTCGGTCAGGGGGCATGGATGTTTCCGGTTGGGACCGAGAGGGGGGGCACCCCTTATAGCGCGCGTATAGAAATTTGATCCCATGCTACGCGAGGTTGTAGCCTCCCCGACTCAAGGTTTTTCTTGAATGTTGCCGAGGGTGATCCCTGGCTTCGGATGGTTAAATTGGGTGTGTACTGGTTAGATGTGTTCCTTCCAGAACACCGTAGACGGAACTAGTCCCCGTGACTACTGAAATCCGTTGGCTGTGGTTAAGTACAAACTCTGCAGAGTTAATTCTTCCCAAATCATCGTATCCATGATCAGTAATGTAGACTTTACATCCAAATCTATCCGTGTGAAAATCTTGCCCCCGGTGAACAAGCTCAAGCGGTAAAATCTCAGATTTATTGTTATTCCAGTTGATGGACTAACTTTATTTTGTGTCTCATGCTTGTGATAATTTATGTCTCCGAGCTATTGTATTAATGAGTTGTGATATAAGCCCTTTATGTGACGTCGCGCAGATGTCCGACTGTGGCGTGTACTCGTTTCTCACTTTGGATATAAGCCCTTTATGTGATGTCGCTCAGACGTCCGACTGCGGCATGCACTGTCTTTACTTTCTGTTATAAGCCCTTTATGTGGTGTCGCCCCGACGCCCGACTGTGGCATTATCATTCTGCATTTTCCGCTCGAGGAGTCTTTCAGACACTCGTTTGGCACCTGTATTTTTATTCCGCATTTTCCTCTCGAGGAGTCTTTCAGACACTCGTTTGGCACCTGTATTATTATTCCGCATTTTCCTCTCGAGGAGTCTTTCAGACACTCGTTTGGCACCAGTATTAGTATTCTGCAGTTTCCGCTCGAGGCGTCATTCAGACCCTCGCTTGGCACCCAGTATTTCTTATCTCGGTGTCTGATCACACTGGTTAACTTATTCATGTGCTTCATGTTTGCATTTGTTATACCTTATGTCCGAACTGTCTTGCGAGTACTTTCATAGTACTCACCTGGCTTGTTGATTTGTCCAGATGTTGACGAAGGCGATCTCTTGGATGAAGAGTTTGATAGCGCATCCGACGCCTAGAGGAGTCCCAGTCAGTCCTGCGCGATCCCGGATATTGGTCACTTGTATCGTTTACGCTTCCGCCACCCGCAATAAGTCTTCTCGAGCCTCACTCCGACGCTCGATGAGTTGTAGTTTTCTGGAATCATGTCACTCGCTTTGCAGTGATATTTCCACCACCGTTATTATCGTGAGTTAGAAGTTTGCCACCCTATCCGCCGCGTTGTTTTATCGGCGTGTATGTAATGAATTGTTGGGCAGTCTCTGCTCAACTTTGTATTATATTTAGTACTCCTGTTACTTTTTCTTCTGTGACCAATGTATTGTCTATCAGTGAGAAGGAATTCTTCCTCACTAGTCCGTAACAGGGATTGGTTTCTCAATAATTATTTTATTGAAAAACCGGTCGTGACAGCTTCCAGGACGACTTTTGACAGGCGCGGGCTGGTGCCGCTAGCGCATACCGGGGCCCCTGCGGCGCCGAAGCAGGTGGAGCTATCTTCTGATGAGTCCCATGGGGAGGAAAAGGGGGAGGAGGAAGACTCGGAGGTGACTCCTGAAGGGATGGGGGAGACCTCCCCCTTGAGCAAAGCTGACATCCTCCGCACCTTTCCTGATGACGATGAGGCCGACGCCCGCCAGGAAGAGGGGGAGCTGCCCTTATCCCGACGAGGGGCAAATCGTCGCTCGTCTCTCGAGGTGTTACTCCCGCCTTGACGCCGTCTGAAGCTACTTCCGGCCCTTCTGCTGCGCCGTTTTCTGCTCCCGGAGTCTGCGTGCCCACTCCTCAGGCCTCGAAGCTCTCCGGCTTCAAGCTCACGAAGCGGAGGGTGGACTACACTGCTGTGGACCAGTAAGTGCTTGATCTCCATGTTGTTCTTGCTTATACTGCTGCTTCCTGACGTTCGTCCTTGTGCCCATGCCTGGGACTGAACCATCTGCAGCGGCCGCGCCCTCCTCCGTGGAAAAGGGAACGTGAGCTCTCGTACCTCTCTGGCCTTGTCGCCTCCGCGAAGCCTGGAGGGGCATCGTCCGGAGGAGTTAGCCCCCGAGGCCCCGCTAGCTCCGGAAGTGCCGATGTCTGGTTCGGCTGCTGGTGTCCCGGAGGCTCACGAGCCCTTGGTCTCCCAAGCCCTGGTGACGACGTCGCCTCCTCCTCTTGCTGCGCCATTGCTCCCAGGTTCTTCTGTCTCCTCTGCTGTCTTGGAGCGTGCCCTTTCAGAGATGACTCAGCTTCAGGAAGATCTCCTGGGCGCGGATCCGCGGCTGGTAGCCGGGCGCCTAGAGCTGGCCTCTGGCTGGCTTCAGTCTGACGCAGCAGTCCAAGCGACGCTGAGCCAGGCCGCGACAACCTCCGAGAAGGAGAAGCGGGCATCCGCTCAAGCTGCAGCCGACCGCGTGGCGGCGCTAAAGGAGGCCAAAGCCGCCCACGACCACTGCCGGGCGCTGGAGGACGAGCTGAAGAGTCTGCGTGATGAGCGCGCAGAAGAAGCTCGCGGCCGCCAGGCGAAAGAGGAGGAGATGAGGGCCCGGGAGGACGCCATCAAGAACCGCGACGCCGAGCTGGGAGAGTTGGCGAAGGCGCAGGCCACTGAACGCAGCCGGCTAGAGGAGCTGGAACGGAAGGTGGAGGCGAAGGGGGTCGATCTTGACACCAAGGCGAAGGTCCTGGCTGAGGACCGTGCGGCCTTCGCGCTTCTCGAGAAGAGGTCCCGTGTGGCGCTGAAAGCACTCTACGAGAAGGGCCTGGAAAAGCCGCTGACCACTGACGAGGACGGCCCTGCTCAGTTGCTTCCCTACTTGGTTACTGCACTTGAGGAGGTTGTGAGCAGCATCGATCCTATGGCCGAGGCGGAGGCCGCGTTCTTTCCTCAGCTGCACTGACGCATGTCTTCAGTCACTTCCATCTTCGCGATCCAACTGCCCGCCTGGACGAGCTGCTGGAGCCTGTGCCCGAGGAGCATTGTGCGGCTGCTGCAGCAGCCGTGAAAGGACAGGTGGAGGCTGTGCTGAAGAAGTTCCGCAGCTTCGCTCTCGCGCCTTCGACCGGCGGTGGTACCGATCCTGCGGCTCCAGCTGGCGGTGCAGGCGAAGGCGACGCCACCAAGGGAGGAGCACCTTCTGTGGGCGATGGCGGTGTCCAGGGGTGACCTGCTTGCGGCAGCTTTCCCGTTTTACTCCTGCAACATGTATCGTGCCTCGTGGAGGCGTTTAAACTTGTGCTTGACGTTTGAGAGAACAATAGGTCTTGTAATATTTGTTTTGAGAGCTTGCGATTTTCTTCCTATTTGCTTTATGTTCTACATCGGCAGAGCCCGGCCCCGCGCATACCTCAACCGCCGTTGGGCCGACCGGAGACCAGGACGGAACCAAGGAGTGAAGGACTACGTGACCAGTTAGGCTCCTGAGTCGCGATGCTCAGGAGTCCCCCTTTACGCGCAAACAACTTATAGGAAGGAGACGCGAGGATAGGATTAGTGTTCTACGTCGGCAGAGCCCGGCCCCGCGCATACCACAACCGCCGTTGGACCGACCGGAGACCAGGACGGACCCAAGGAGTGAAGGGCTATGTGACGAGTTAGGCTCCTGAGTCGCGATGCTCAGGAGTCCCCCTTGACGTGCAAACACCCTTCATACCTTTGCCCTCGCCAAGGCTCGGGAGGGGCGCACGACGACCGGGCCTGGGGGACCCGGTTGGGGGCCGTACGCTTGGGCGTGACCCGAGCGCAGCCCCCGTGCCCGGCCCCCTCGCGCGACTCTCCCGGGGGGAGGTGTTGCGGTGAGGCCGGACACTGAGCTTAGGGGCTCCCTGAGGTTGATGTGGCCGTGGGCCCGCCCTCAGTTGTTTATCACCAGCGCGGAGCATAGCGCTTCCACACTTGCACAAGCATAGCCGCTCCTTGGAAGTGTCGACTGCCAGCGCGGAGCATGGTGCTTCCACTGGTACGTGGTAGGGGACTCCCTACTGCGGAGAGCCCCCGGGGCGTGTACAGCCCCGCCATGACACGTGGCTTGCACGGCAGGGCTAGACGAGGTGTGTCTGGGCACTCGTGAGTCAGCGTGGGACTCACGAGGCCCTACCTCAAGGCGGGTTGCGCCTAGTCTTGGTTTTTGTTCGCTGCGCTGGTCCTGCGAGGTGGTCAAACAACCTGCGCCGAACGAATCTCCTGAGGTTATCGCGTGAGAAGGCCAAGCACCAATGGCCCCAGGAGGTAACGTGAACGGGGCCGGCCCGCCAGAAAGAGCTCAGTCGTTGGATTTATCGACGCTGCAGGGACGGGCCCGAGCACAGACGCCGTGCCTAACCCTCTCACGCGAAGGATCCTGAAGAAAGACGGCTGGCGCGCGGCTCCCATGGTGGGTGACGATCGAGCAGGTGATAGCCATAGGTAGATTAAGCATGGAAAGCAAACTGGCTTAAGTAAATGCAGGAAGGATAGATGACACTGGGTCAGGCCCGAGTGGCATGGGGATGATGCAGCTCGAGGGGCGGCCCCAGCAAGGTAAGCTAAAGACATAAAAAAGCGGTACATGCCACAGGGACGGACCCACGCGGCCAGGGAATGATGCAGCCTTGAGGGAGCTCCCAGCTAAATAAACTTGCAAAATGTCACCTGGTTCTGTCGATGAAGGGATGTTGGGGCAGCTGAAGGTGCATCGAGGAGGTATGCGGTGAAGCGGTTGTTCCTCACGAGCCGCCAGGGCCCTGAGCCTCTGGAGGCTCTGGAGGTCCAGGCGGTTCCTTGAGGACCGTCTCCATCTCCGTTAGAACGGCATGCTGTCTGGCCTCCTGAGTCGCCAGGGCACGCTGCAGCTTGTGCTGATAGGCAGACGCCACACTCGGCAGGCCAAAAGGCATGCGAACGTAGCTGTGCGGTGGACCCTTGCAGCGTCCCATGCGCGAAGGCCAGAAGGGCTCCTGAGACGCGGTCCTGTTGAGCCCTGAGATGTCGATGCAGACACGCAGCCCGGCATCCTCGCCTGGATGGGGAGCTGCACGCGGTGAGCGGCAGTCGCCGTGCATAGCTCTCGCATCCTGCAATTCTTGAGTGGTCTTGGTAACGAACTCTTGAGCGGTGGGCACTCATTGCCTTGCGTCCTCCTGAGGGAAACGTGCCACAAAGCATGCTTCCAAATGGTGCCCAAGCGCCTCCCTCGTGATGTTGGCAAGGTCTGAGGCCCTCCAGAAGAGAGCCCTCGAGCCCTGCCCGAGAAGGGCGCCGGGCGCGCTTTCCTATGTGATGGAGGGAGGCGCCCCAGGTGCGGGCGCCGACCCTGTTGTGGCGCCGCTTGAGGCACCGCTTGCCTGAGGCCCTGCACGAAGAAGCTGCTTCTTCTTCTTAGGGGTGGCCTCAGGAGGGCACTCGCCCTTGCTGTCGGGGTCGTCGATTGCTCCGGCTTGGAAGTCACGCTCAAGGGAGCACACCGCCTCTCTTTCTTCGCATGGGACCGTGATGATTCCGCCACTTCCTGGCATCTTTAGGACATTGTAGCCGTGATGGGTCACCTCCATGAACTTGGCCAGGGCGGGATACCCAAGGATGGCATTGTATGGCAGACGGATGTGTGCGACGTCGAAGTCGATGAGTTTGATGCGGTAGTTTTTCCGTTCTCCGAAGGTGACAGGGAGGCGGACCTGCCCTATCGGTGTGGTGGAACCGTCGGTCACTCGTGAGAAAGGCTTGGTGGGCTGAAGCTGATCATACGGCACTTGGAGTTTGTCAAACGTATCGACGGACAGGACATTGAGCCCTGCGCCGCCATCGATGAGAGTCTTGGTAACTTGCACGTTGCTGATGACGGGTGAATAGAGCATGGGGAACGCCATCAGTGGCCGCACACTTGAGCTGATCTGCCGAACTGAAGGTGATGGCACACTTGGACCACCTGAGCGGGCGTGTAGCTTCAAGCTTGGGGAGGACTGCATTCACCTCGCGCGCAAACTGCTTGAAGACACGCTGTGAGGCTGGGGCTTGAGCTCCGCCCAGGATACAAGTGATGGTACACGGCTCCTGGATGCCCCCAACCCCCTCGTCTTGATAGTGGTCGTCATTCCTCCTTGGCGGTGGTGGCAGCGGAGGGACGGTGCAGGGGAGCCCCCTGCGGCGCTGACAAGCTCGGCGATGCAGTCTAGCCAGTCCTCATAGAGGTCGTCGATGGGGCGGTAGCACAGGAGCTCTCGTGCCATACACAGCGCGGCCTGCGTATCCACGGGAGCGCGACGAGCGTGGGATGACGAACCCACCGGGGTCAGCGATGGAGTGGCGGTGCGGCCGTCCCGCCGCACCGAGGGGTGCAGCGAGGATGCTTGCTACTCATTCCCCGCTGGGCCGGTGGCGGCGTTAGCGGCAGACGACGGAGAACGACGGGGTGGCCTACCAACGGCAGCCGTCTGGGCGACGCGGGCGGCGAGGGCAGCCCGGCGCTCAGCGCGAGGTCGGCGAGCGTCCGCCATGGAGACGATGATGCAACGGGGTGCGGAGCGACGGAAGGGAAGCTTCGGCACACCCCTACCTGGCGCGCGAAAAGTCGGATCTCGGGTTCCGGCAAAACCCTCAAGGTTCTAACACCGGGGTGCGCACGAAGATCTCCCCCTACCGATCCATGTCCTAACTTTGCTAAGATCTCATGGACTAACTCGACGAACTCGCAACACAAAGGACACAAGATTTATACTGGTTCGGGCCACCGTTGTGGTGTAATACCCTACTCCAGTGTGGTGGTGGTGGATTACCTCTCGGGCTGAGGATGAATAGTACAAGGGGAAGAACAGCCTCCTGAGGCGAGGTATTCTTGTGCTTGGTGGGTGTGAGGATGAAGTGAATGAGTTCGGGATGAGTTGCCTCCTACTATGGTGGCAAATCCTATTTATAGGGGCCCTGGTCCTCTCCCCAAATATTGAGCGGGAAGGGAGCCAACAACGGCCAATTTGAAAGGGGACAGCTAGTACAGCTTATCCTGACAAAAGCAGTCTTCGCCTGCAAAAGGCTCTGGTGGTGATGCCGCCTTGGGCTCTACGGTGACCTCCGTCTTGCCGTCCTGCTGGTCTTGGTCTCGTTGTACTAATATGGAAACCATTGCTTGACGCCTCGGTACTCCTCGCCTGCACTTGCTTCCTTAGCACCAAAGAGGAAACAAGGACACTGTACGCGCTGGCGCCCGCCTGGTCTCGATCGTCATGCCTCACGTCACGAAAGCCTCGCGAGGTTTTCCTTTCCTTGATCTCTCCGCCCCTCGCGAGCCAACCTGGTGAGGCCGCTCCCAAGGATGTCTTGTGTCATCCGCCTCGCTAGGCTTGGCCCCTCGTGAGGGTCTTGAGTGCTTGTTGGTGAAGATGGGCCATACGGGCCCGCTCGCAGACCCACGCCATGGGCCGCAGGGAGGCAAGTCTGCGGACCCCCGTTCCTAGAACGCCGACAGCAGAGACCCTGCCGGAAAGAACTCCTTGCAGCCTACTGGGCCCATGGACCCCGCAAACAAGGCATGTGCTCCCGTAGTAGAGAAGGTGCCGATAGTCCTCGTTGCCAAGCCCCAGGCTCCAACTTAGGCAAGGCACATTGTCCACTTCCTCCAAACCGGAGAGCTTCCCGGCGACCAAGATGAAGGTGAAAAGGTAGCCCGAAGGGCCAGTATGTATCAGTTTGTCGGTGACACTGTATAAAGAAGGAGGCCTAACGGTGTGAAATTGAAGTGCGTCTGTCGGGAAGAAGAAAAGGAACTGCTAGCTGAGATACACAAAGGCATGTGCGCCTCCCACATTGGATTGAGGGCATTCGTTGGGAAAGCATTCCGGCAAGGATTCTATTGGCCCACAACCCTCCAAGATGCGGTCGAGCTAGTCACCAAATGTGAATCCTGCCAGTTCCATTCCAAGAAAACCCACCTGCCTTCCCAAGCTCTTCAGACAATCCTTCTATCATGGCCATTTTCGGTCTGGGGGCTCGATATCCTCGACCCCTTCCCCCGAGAAATCGGGGACTTTGAATTCTTGTTCGTTGCCATCGACAAGTTTACAAAGTGGCCGAAAGTGACTGCCATGAGAAAGGTGACTGCTCAGTCAACTATCAAGTTTTTGAAAGAATTGGTGTGTCGTTTTGGAGTTCCGGCAAGGATCATTACCGACAACGGCACTCAGTTCACGAGCCGCGCCTTCATGCAATATGTTCATGCCCTCGGATGCAAGATCTCATTTGCCTCTGTGGCACACCCCCGGAGCAATGGGCAAGCTGAGAGGGCGAACGCTGAAGTGCTGCGAGGACTCAAGACATGAACCTTTGATATGCTGCAGAAGCACGGCAGGCGGTGGATCGACGAGCTGCCGGTAGTCCTCTGGTCCCTCAAAACGACACCAAACCGAGCTACCGGGTAGACTCCCTTCTCCCTGGTCTACGGGGCAGAAGCAGTTATCCCAGCGGAACTCATTTACGGGTCGCCTCGAGTGCTTGCCTACGATGAAGTAGCGCAAGATCAGCACCGACGTGACGATGTTGTGCTAATCGAGGAGAACCGTCTCCGGGCTGCTACGCGTGCTGCACACTATCAGCAAGCCCTCCGTTGCTATCATAGCCGCAGGGTTCATGCCCGGTGTTTTGAGGAAGGCGACCATGTCCTTAGGCGCGTTCAGTCCTCCAAGGCTACAAACAAGTTTTCGCCGAAGTGGGAAGGCCCTTATCGGGTAGTACGAGTCACCAGACCTGGCGCAGTCCGTCTGGAGACCGGAGATGGCATTGAATTGCAAAACTCACGGAATATTGAGCATCTTCGCAAGTTCTACCTGTAAGGCGCGACTGTCTGGCCCTGCCCGGGAGCCACCCTTTTGTACAGGCCTTGCCGCAGCTGCATGTAACACCTTGTACAAAGCCAGGACGATGTCCCTGTGCAAGAGAAAATTAAGAAGCGCTGGGGGGCCCCGACCAAGTTGCATGCATGCATGAGCATTCCACGATCATTGCATAAGCATTTCATGAGCATTTGCATATGCATATAGATAGGATCGCATCCTGCATTCATTCTCATCTACATGAAGTTGCAGGTTCCTTTCCGTGAACTTGGCTTCAACAACGAGTTGAGAAAATGCCCTAGCACTGTGATCCGTGGCAAGCCAAACAGATAAGTTCTACCTCTTGTCCATTAGTGTTCTGTAAGCTATAAACTTGTGCATAAGGAAACCTCATCACTCTCTTGAAACTTAGGTGCTCCCATCTTTGGCTCAAACGTTGCTTCGGTCAGGATGGTCGCAGTGGCCTTTGGTAAAAGGAAGTTGGCGGGGGGCTGGTCCCTTTGTATTTTGCCCTCTAGACGCAGTTCTCCAGCAAGTGAAAGGGTGCCGGCAAGGTAGCCTGCCAGGGAAAACTCGTTTATTTACACTAAATAAACATCCCACCTCTGCATGGACGTATACATGGACGGGTTCCCAGCAAGGTTCATCTTTTTCATTAATATGCTGACACAAGTACAAGCATTACAGAAAACGAACATGGACTAGAGAGATTACATTATTTGAACTAAAATTTGGCATGTGCCTACAGATTTAAGATTGAAAAAAGATAAGTGCCTCGTAATGCCCTTTCTTGTCCCTCTCCTCCTAGGCACTGCCGTCAAAGGCAAGGAGGGAAAAAGGAGTGCCTGGGCAGGAGCCCAGCCCGCCCCCATCAGGCTCCAGGAGAGGTAGCCCGGCGGGAGCGGGAGCACCAGGGAACGCGTCGATGGAGAGCACGACGGAGGCGACCCGTCGACCACCGCCATCAGGGCCAGCAATACATGGCAGGGCTAACAGAGCTACATCCCGAGAGGAAGCCTGCCGGGGTCCAGTTGGAAGGCTGTTGGAGGAGCCCGGGAGCACCATCCCCACTTCTGCATCCAATTCCCCGCAAATCATATTGCCCGGAAGGAGATGCGGATGAAGATGATGGTGCTGCCGCCTGATGAAGATGGTGCGGGCGGCGATCAGCCGGAGTCAGAGTCGTCACCTACCGCCCGCTGCCGTCGTCATCGCCATCACTGTCCTCCTCGTCGCTTTCTCTCGAGGAGGAGCTTTCGTCGTTGGTAGAGCTCTCCGCGCAGCACCCTAAACGACCTCCCAAGCACCCGAAGATCTTGATGAAGAGCAGGCTGCTCTCCATTAATTTGAGCTGGAGAACGTGCCTTGGAGAAGCCATCGGCATGGGCGAAAGTCTTCCAACCACGACAGAGATACATCACGTGAGGGGCAGGGAAATCAACATCAACCCACATGTTGGTGTTCCCACAGCCCCTCATGCGCAATCTCAGAGCACGTGGTTGTTCGAGCTCCATCTCCCGCGCAAAGGGAGTTGGAAGGCGAAGATGACCACACAAAGGCTTGTACAGCCTAATGATGAACTGCCGAGGTTGGTGCCCGACATGGCCTTCTGCCGGGGGAGGGGCTGCCAGTGGGGGCGTAGCCAAGCGGCCGCTCCGCCCTCCTCTACCCCAGGCGCCATGGCGACCTCGACCTTGCTCCCTCCCTCCTCCTCTCATGGCGGGCTCTATCACCGCAGGCTCCGGAGGAGGAGGGATGCGCTGTCGAGTAGAAGCCCTCGTCGCCGCCGCTGGGTCACCGCTGCGCCCTTGCCCCCTCACCATGGCTAGAAGGGAAGGATTGCAGAGGAAAAGCGGAAGAAGTGTGGCCAGAGAGGCGCTGCCCCTGCCCCCTTTTATAGGAAGCTGAAGCAGGGGGCTGGCTCCTCACACAAGAAATGGCCGCCCCGCTCCCTCTGCTGCTCTAAGAATCAAGGCCGCCCTCTGCTCCAACCATCGGCGCCCAGTTTTCGGCGATGACACCCCTCCCCGTGCCCTCCGCATCCACCACCTACCACGCCCAATGCATGCGGAACACATGGCAGGTGCGTGCGAAACGGGAGGCAAATGGGATGGCAGTTTCCGCCCCGTGATCATCGGGCGAGGCGAATCCACAAGTCACGATCGAAGTTCTTCCACAGCATTGTGCACGACGCGCAGGGAAATCGAAAACTGGCCTGGAATCAAGATTAAAGAAGCAGCAATGAAGACCCCAAAAAGCCAGCCCCTTCAGCACCCTCGCCTGTGCACTTATTAGGCCCTACCCCGACGACGATCGGCAGCGAGTTCGGGGCAGGCCCGGGTGTCGGTATCAAAACCGGCGCATCTTGGGTAGGGGGTCCCGAACTATGCGTTTGAGGTCGATGGTAACAGGAGATAGGGGACACAATGTTTGCCTAGGTTCGGGCCCTCTCTATGGAGGTAATACCCTACTTCCTGCTTGATTGATCTTGATGAATATGAGTATTACAAGAGTTGATCTACCACGAGATCGTAATGGCAAAAACCCTAGAAGTCTAGCCTGTATGATTATGATGATGCCTCTATGGACTAAGCTCTCCGGTTTATATAGACAACGGAGGGGACTATGGTTTATACAAAGTCGGTTACAGAGAAAGGAGTCTTCATATCGGACGCCAAGCTTGCCTTCCACGCCAAGGAGATTCCCATCCGGACACGGGAGAGTCTTCAGTCTTGTATCTTCACAGCCCATCAGTCCAGCCCACATACTATAGTTCGGACGCCCGAGGACCCCTTAATCCAGGACTCCCTTAGTAGCCCCTGAACCAGGCTTCAATGATGAGGTGCCCGGCGTGCAGATTGTCTTCAGCATTGCAAGGTGGGTTCCTTCTCCGAATACTCCAACGTAGTCTTCGAGCACAATGAACGTGTCCGGCTCTGCAATACAAGCAGCACACACAACCGCAGAGAGTATAATATTTCACGAGTCCGATCTGCTGACAACTTTTTGTAGTGTGACATCACGTCCCTGCCCGGTTATTATTTCGAACCGTTATTCAGCCTGCCGCTCCACGTTTCGAGACGCAGTTTTATTGGCACGTCTCGTTGAAGCAGAGATCGTGTCCCCTTATTGCGGGATTCTCATCAATACGAGCGTGGGTTACCTAGCCGTTCGGTTGGCACGATTCCTTAGGAGTAGGAAGGTTTTAAGGCTTAGGAGGAGGCGTTCGATATTCATCGCTTTTATAAAGGGGCTAAGACCCGTCCTTCCCCTCTGCGCCAAACCTTTCCTCAACCTCTCCAACCTCGAGTTCCATCACCCAAGGTCCAATTTAGTTGCTTCGAGCTTTCCAGTCATGTTCAGACCCAGCCCTCAGGGCCGGTGAGTGGCTTCCTCTGTCACAGAGGAGGATATTGCGAAGCTCCGAGCGACAGGATACCTGACCGCGGAAATCCCCCACAGGCTCTCTGCTCAAGAGTAGGTTATTCCTACTCCCAGCTCCGGCGAGAGGGTCTTATTCTTCTCCCACTTCCTCTGCGGGCTAGGGTTTGCTCTTCACCCTTTTGTCCGAGGGCTCATGTTCTATTACGGGCTAGATTTTGACCATCTAGCTCCGGACTCCTTCCTTCATATCTCGTCGTTTATCATCATGTGCGAGGCCTTCCTCTGTATTCCCCCACACTTCGGCTTGTGGCTCAAGACCTTTAATGTGAAACCGAAGGTAGTCGAGGGGAAGAAAGCGGAGTGCGGTGGTGCTACGGTGAGCAAACTCATCAATATGCCTTGGTCAAAAGGCTCTTTCATGGAAACTCCCTACCTATGGCAGCGGGAGTGGTTTTACATCACTGAACCCCGTGACACCAAGTGGGCAGCTACCCCTACGTTCCGATCTGGCCCTCCGTTACGGCTTGCATCATGGATTAATAAGGGCTGGACTGGGGATCAATTGATGAAGTGCAGACGCTGCAAAGCCGCATCCGGAGCCTCATTGAAAAGGACACCGGCCTTATTAACATAATCCAAGTAATGCTAGTCCGCCGGGTCCTACCATGCCAGCGACGGCCTCTCCGAATGTGGGAGTTTAATCCGGAAGGACCACGAACCCTTCAGCACTTCTTCGGCACGAAGCACAGGGGAATGTGGAAATTATTCTTCGTGTCACGAAAACAGTGGCCGGATACTACAGAGGACATGGGCCTTGACTGCAACCATCCGGATACCTCGGTAAGCACTCGACTCCCGAACACAGCTTAGTTAAATATTCCATAGTAAGATACCGAGAAAACCATCTTCTTCCAGGGCTGGATAAAGAAGGCGGAGCGAATTAGGTGTTCGGCCCCTCTTCCCGAAGACTTAGCTAGTCCCGTACTACCAAGGATGTTGGTCTCAGCACCATACCAAGTGTCGGTGAAAGAGGTAATGAGGAGAGCAAGAAGGCCAAAGGTGGCCTCCATCCTAAAGGCACACCAGACACTATATCTGGAGAAGTTAGGGCTCCCTTCTTTGAAGACAAAAGAGGAGGAGAAGCCGACATCCTTTCTCCCCATGGTGAGAAAAGGAGCGCCTCCGAATATTTGGAGGTAAAGGCTCCCAAGCGAGGGAGAGTCCCTTCCGGGTGGTTCGGGTTCAGAAGACGGCGCTGCCACATAGTTCTTCCACAAGGACAAGCCTTTAGCCGAGTCGTAATAGAACAAGGGTGTCCTAAGCATATCCCGTTCCTTTCAGGCTACAAGGGTAACATTTAATATATATATATATATATTTGTAGTTCGCGCGCAGTCTTCCTCAACAGTCCTCCTCCTGAAGGGATCTACTTCTGGAGATGATGGAAAGCGAAACGCCTCAATAGGCTTCCTCGCCCAATAGGGCGGACGACTTCGAGGTGTCGTCCCGGAGGATCCTTCCCGATCAACAAGTGGTGCGGGGGACATCGAAGACAACGCCCGAAGGTGAAACTTCGGTCGCCCAGGGCCCGGGGTGTGCGGCCCCAACGGGGATCAACCATAAAGGTCTCGGACTATCCGGTTTACAGCCGGGGACGACTCTAGAGTCGGGTAAACATGCCCCTTCAAAGGGAGTCCGCACTCCCACGGCCGCCCCCAGGAATCTGGAGGCGCCCAGTACAATGATGGGCATGTTGCAACATGCATCCGTCTCGGAGGAACATCATACCTTAATGAGTACGGTGGTTGAAAGGATTCTGTCCGCGAAAAGCAGATTGAATGAAGCCTTCATGGGCCTGCTAAGAGGCTTCGAGGTACGCACTATAATATTTTCAATTGTGCTCTGTACGCATAATGCACCTATGTATTGATAGTAAGCCCTGAGACTCTGATTGGTCGCCCAAAGGGAGGCGATCAGAGGATCAAAAAAGATATGCTCAGGAAATAATTCGATTAATTGGAACATAGGCTGCTACATACATGGCGACCGCCCAAGCTACAGAGGTTGTATGTCTGAAGCAAAAACTTGATGCTGCGGGTGATGACATCACGCTTATTAATAAGCGGCTCGACGAGGCGCAAGGTATGTTTTTGTGGCAGACAGTGGACGTAAGTATGATAGAATGAGCATAACGCTGAGAATTGTGTATTGAGTTACGCGTAACTGCAGATAGTGCGGCCGTGGTGGAGACCCTTCGGGCTGAGCTTGCCCGGGCCAAGGAGCAAGCCAGGATAAGTGATGCGGCTGCCGCGAAGGCAGCTACTGATCTAAAGGCCGAACAGGTTGCTCGGAGCCAGTGCGTGGAGAGAATATCGATTATGGCGCGCGAGCTGAAAGATGCCACTGTCCGATGCGAATCCCTCGAAAAGGATAACAAAGCTAAAATGGCCGATCTCGACAAGGCCTTACGAGAGGCGAGAGAAGCCCGGTCCGAGTCCAGAGAGGCTCGGGAGGAGATCTGGCAAGCTGGGGAGATCGCGGCCGGTAAGCCCTTCTTATTACAAACTAAATTCAGAGACTCGAAGTAATCACATGTGGAGTTCTCCAGACGCATTTTTGGACTTGCCGAAGAGTGCCTCTGACGCGACACAGTTTTTCCAAGCGCAAGAAGGACATGCAACGGAAAATCTTTTCTGGTCGCAGTTCGGCACGACAAAGCGTCCGCTGTTGCTGAATGATCAGATGGCCCAATGGGCCGAGCTCCACAAGATATCCGGATCTGCCATGAAGGACATCGTGGTGCGGCTATGGCCGGCCGAGCCAATTCCTAATAGTTACTTCGGTTTCGTGCAGCGACTTGTTGATGCGGTGCCACGTATCGATGCCGTGAAGCGGTCAACATGCATTGAAGGTGCACGGATGGCCTTTGCCCGCGTCAAGACATACTGGGCGAAGATGAAGGCCATCAATATTGCAGCACAGAGTCCACCCGAGGGCGAGGACCATCACGCGCCAGAGCATTATTTTGAAGATGTCCTAGAGGGTGCCCACTTGATAGAGGGTCAGTGCTCGAAGGATATGATATTCGAGTGAATGTATCGAAATTGTAAAAACAATATTTATGATATATTAAGGCCTATGTTTTATATACTTTTGCTAGAAAGTTGTGGTTCCTCTTGTGCGGCCATTTTTTGTATAAACTGAAAGTTTGCCAGTCGCCGGCTTCCGCCCCCTCGCATATAGTACGGGGGTGTTCGGAAAAGCAATGTATCACTCTTTACCCAACGTCTTGGTCCGTGAAGGAGGTGTCAATGCGGCGAACTAGGCAATCGAACTATAGGGCTTTAACACTTTCACTTAGCCATAGGAGTTTGACGGTGGGTCTACGATATAGCCCCTGGTATGTACGCAGTTATCCCGATACGGTGCGTTACATAGGTGACCTTAAGAATGGTCCTTCGTCTAATACGGAAGGAATCGCGAAGATTCCATGAGTTATCGAGTTGTTGACCAGCTCTCGCCGCATCATGACAGTCAGTTTTCGGCTTTCTCTACTGAGGTGCTCATCCGGATTAACCGGGACACAATCACAGTAGTTCTCCTTTTACTACCCTAGCCGATAGAGCGGAACGTAAGGTAGTAAGCATAGGAGCCGGGCAACCCAACTATTGACCAAAGACATGATTCGGAGCTGGTGCATATAAGGCCAAACTCGTGACGCCGAAGTGCGCTATAAAGCTGTTCGGACTTGTCGGCAACTCATTTGTTCCCATATCGAGCCCCTGGCAATTTGTGCCGAGGTGCGTGTGTGAAACAACCGAAGAAGCAAAATTCAGTTCTTTAAAAAAAGGAGAATACTGAATGTGAATTATGTTCACTGGAACCTGATTGATATGTCAATTGCCATTGTACAGATAATAAGGACACAACCCAGGCTATTTGACATGTCGGTGGCCGAAGGCTGAGGGAGACGGCACTTTACAGGCTCGAAATAGAGAGTGCGGTCTACAAAATTATTTGGACGTCATGTCGCACATCTGCGCCTCCTTGCCTCGGGGAAAGGATTCCTTAACAGGAATAACCTTTGATTAAGTGTACGAAGCCGAACTCCGGAAGAGTCCCTGAGATGACCAGTCTTTGAGCCACCTGTGATAAAAGATAGAAAATAATTAGAAAAGGAAAGGAGGCTATGGGAGTGCTTGTCCGTATTGTGCCTCCGCCGATGACCAGGTATTTTGAGTACATAATTATGTATGCGTGGTACAAACTTCGCGTGTTTATGAGGCGAACGACGGAGGCCGAACTGCTAATCCAGCTCTGAGATTGAGCGGTTCCATTTAATGGAGACCGGCGGCTTAATGGCCGATGAGTTATGCGGCTTGATGAGGCCGCTTTGTACTTCGGCTGTGGTAGCCGTAGTATGATCCTCTGTACAGAGAGAGTGTTCCGTATTTCCATTTATTGTTATGACGCCGCGTCGACCGGGCATTTTAAGTTTTGAGCGGCCGTAAAGTGGGACCGCATTAAAACGAGCAAAAGTGGTATGCCCCAGGAGTGCATGGTAGCTACTGCGGAACGGGACAATATCAAAGGTCAAGCCTTCGCTTCGGAAGTTGTTCGTCGAACCAAAAACGACTTCCAATGTGATGGAGCCCGTGCGGTGGGTCTCTACGCCGGGTACTGCTCCCTTGCAGGTAGTTGTGGTGAGCTTGATTCTTGAAGGATCGATGCCCATTTTGCGGACAGTGTCTTGGTAGAGTAGATTAAGGCACTGCCGCCGTCCATAAGGACTTTCGTGAGGTGGAACCCATCGATAATTGGGTTGATGATTAGAGCTGCCGAACCTTCGGGACGGATATGGCTAAGTTTTGGGGGGACCGGCTCTATGGCGTGTGCGTCCCGTAGTGTGTGTAGGCTCTTCCCTATAGGGGTGTGCGTCACGTATACCATGTTTACGGTTTTCACTTCAGGGGGAAATTGCTTCTGAACCCCGGTATTCGGCTGGCGAGTCTCTTCGTCATCGTTGTCACTGGGCGGCCCTTCGCCTTGTGTTCGGCATTAAGCTTGCCGGCTTGTTTGAATACCCAGCAGCTTATGTTACTGTGAGTAGCTGGTTTGTCGGGGGTGTCATGAATCTGGCAGGGCTGATCCAGTATCCTGTCTAGATTGGATGGTCCATCTCTATTTGCATTGAGTGGCTTTTTCCCGTTGACCGGGTTTGGAGACGCTGAATCCGACGTTAACCGCCGTGTTTTGCGTTCTTTCATTGTGACGCTTGTGTTTATTGCAGCGTGGCTGGCCATTGCCATCTCGGACTTCGGAAGTGCCCGGATCGCTGGGGCTATTGCTTCTATAAGCGAGCCAGCTGTCTTCTTCCGTGCAAAAGCGGGTCATTAGAGCGGTGAGGGCTGCCATGGATTTTGGTTTTTCTTGACCAAGGTGGTGGGCGAGCCACTCATCCCGGACGCTGTGTTTGAAGGCCGCGAGGGCTTCGGCGTCCGGACAATCGACAATTTGGTTCTTTTTAATTAAGAACCTAGTCCAGAGTTTCCTGGCTGACTCTCTGGGCTGCTGGATGATGTGACTTAAGTCACCGGCATCTGGTGGCCGGACATATGTACCTTGGAAGTTATCGCGAAAGGCGTCTTCCAGGTCTTCCCAGCTGCCAACGGAGTTTGCTGGAAGGCTGTTTAGCGAGAGCCGCACTTCTCCCTTTAATTTTAGTGGGAGGTATTTGATGGCGTGGAGATCATCACCGCGGGCCATGTGGATATGGAGAGGAAAATCTTCAATCCATACCGCGGGATCCATTGTTCCATCATATGAATCGATATTCCTGGGTTTAAACCCTTCTGGAAATTCGTGCTCCATTACTTCATCAGTGAAGTGGAGGGGGTGTGTGGCGCCTCTGTATTGGGCCAAGTCGCTACGTAGCTCGAATGTAGTATGTCTGCGATTTCCGGCCCGGATGTGGTTATGTTTATCATGTCTGGCCGAATGGCCGCCGTCGCGCGTCAAGGCACGCCCCCGTGATCTGTAGATCGATCTGGTCTGACCTGTTCTGTTCTTTAGGTCCTGCCGCAGGTCGTATGTATAACCCCGAGCCGTTTTATCTCTTCCCTTACAGTGGGGTGGGACAGACTAGTGTTTGGCTTGAGGTGTTGTTTTATCCCGGCCACGTGGTGGTCGGTCAGCCGCATTACGCGCTGATGGTACGGGCTCCAACGCCTCGTCATCGAATTGGGGTAACAATTTGCGCTTCGGGTAACTTTTGGTTGGGCGCTCGGGGCCGTATTCTTCGGCTGCCAGGACATTAGTCCACCTGTCATTAAGCAGATCCTATCAGCTTGAAGCTGCTGCTGCCTCTTTTTCAGGCTCCTTGCAGTGGTGATTAGCCGGCGCTTAAGCGCTCCTATTCGAGAGGTTCCTCAGGTACGGTGAAGTCTTCGTCACTGAGGCTCACCTCATCCTCGGAGGGCGGTAGATAATTGCTATCCTCCGAGTCTTCGTTTATAGACTGTTCATCGGGGCTTACTTGCCCATCTTCCCGATCATCCTGTTCGGCAGTTTGCTCGTCGGGGTCTTCTCTGTCTCCGGCAGCGTCCGGAGTGTTATTGTCCCCTATGCCGATGTTGTTGTCTTTTCTGCAGCGTGGTTGAGAGCGGCGCCGCTGATGTCGGCGCTTTGGTTGTATCTCAGGAGGTTCATCCTCAACTGGATCTTCCTTGTCATTGCCGATATTCTCTTTGGGTGCATCCACCATGTATGCATCGTATGAGGAGGTGGTCGTCCAATGTCCGTTAAACGGCGGGTTTTCGGCCTGCTCCTCTCCAGCATCGTCGTCCATACCATCGATGCCCTCGGGATCGTAATCAAGCATGTCGGTTGAGTCTTCGACAGTGGCTATTAAGTGGGATGTGGGTGGGAAGCAAAATTCCCCATCACCAGCCCCCGGCTCAAACCGGATATAATTCAGCTGTGAGTCCCTGCTAAGGAGAGGGTTTTTAATGAGTTTAGCACATCACCTAAAGGTGAGTGCCAGAAGATGTCCGCAGTGCTGAATTCAACGATCGGTGCCTGATCAGGCTCGATGGGCGCTGATGCACGTGGTTCGGAACATATGGCCGGAGACGAATCCGAGATTCCGGTGACGCAGATCCCGCTCGAGGTTGGGTCTGTGTGCGGCTCCAACACCACTGAGTCTGCGGCTTCCATGGCGGGGTTGAGCTTCCCGTCCTCGGATGGCTTGATCTGCTCCGGATCTGGGGCCAGAGCAGTCACGGGCTCTATCTCCTGGATGTGGTCCGATGATAGATTTAAGTCATGTTCATGACGGTGGCAGGGAGCGACTGCCATGGGAGCGAATCCATTGAAGATCAAGTCTCCACGGATATTAGCGACGTAGTTCAAGCTTCCACATCTGACCTCATGGCCAGGGGTGTAGCTGTCAATCTGCTCTAGATTGCCAAGCGAGTTGGCCCGTAGTGCGAAGCCACCGAATACGAAGATCTGTCCGGGGAGCAAGACTTCCCCTGGACAACATTGTTGTAGATGATTGACGGGGCCATCGAACCTTTTGGAGACGACGCACCAGAACTCTCAATGAAAGCACCAACGTCGGTGTCAAAACTGGCGGATCTCGGGTAGGGGGTCCCGAACTGTGCGTCTGAGGTCGATGGTAACAGGAGACAGGGGACACGATGTTTACCAAGGTTAGGGCTCTCTCTATGGAGGTAATACACTACTTCCTGCTTGATTGATCTTGATGAATGTGAGTATTACAATAGTTGATCTACCACGAGATCGTAATGGCTAAAACCCTAGAAGTCTAGCCTGTATGATTATGATGATGCCTCTATGGACTAAGCCCTCCGATTTATATAGACACTGGAGGGGACTAGGGTTTATACAAAGTCGGTTAAAGAGAAAGGAATCTTCATATCGGACGCCAAGCTTGCCGTCCACGCCAAGGAGAGTCCCATCCGGACATGGGAGAGAGTCTTCGGTCTTGTATCTTCACAGCCCATCAGTCCAGCCCACGTACTATAGTCCGGACGCCCGAGGACCCCTTAATCCAGGACTCCCTCACCGGGGGCTTCTGTCGTGCAACAAACGTTGGGTCTGTTGCCCAGACTGTGCACAGGCACGGGAACAAGGTCAAGTCACCAATCCAAGTCAGAGTACAAGGAACCAAGATTATTGAAGGACCAACATGCAGATCAAGAGGACCAAAGTCAAGCAAGAGAAGCAAGATACCACCAAGGGAAAAGCCTCCCTTGTCAGGCAGGCGAGCCCAACAAGGGCGGGATCACCCCCGGAAGCAGACGACCAAGACGTCCCGGCAGGGCCTGCCGGGACTCACGGAGGCAAAACCAGCTCACCAGCCACTCCGCCACGACCCACGTCATCAATCAGTGTGGTGTCAAGCCGTAAAGTGACTAAGTGGCAGCCATTCGCCACATGGCGGCCTCTTTCTATAGAAGATACTTACCAATGACACCCGTCCTACAACGTGTCAAGCGAGCAGGCGTGGAGCTGGCAAGATAGCCCAGCAAGGCTTGTCGGGCAAGCGACGATGTGACGCTAAGCGGTGTGATACGTCTCCAACGTATCTATAATTTTTTATTGTTCCATGCTATTATATTATCTGTTTTGGATGTTTGATGGGCTTTAATATACCTTTTATATTATTTTTGGGACTAACTTATTAACCGAAGGCCCAGTGCAAATTGTTGTTTTTTTCCTATTTCAGTGTTTTGCAGAAAAAGAATATCAAACGGAATAAAACCTTCGCGAGGATCGTTTTTGGAACAAATGCAATCCACGAGACTTGGAGTGGACGTCAAGAAAGCAACAAGGTGGCCACGAGGCAGGGAGGCGCGCCCAGGGGGTAGGCGCGCCCCCACCCTCATGGGCCCCTCGTAGCTCCACCGACCTACTTCCTTCGCCTATATATACTCTTATACCCTGAAAACATCGAGGGGGCCACGAAACACTTTTTCCACCGGCACAACCTTCTGTACCCATGAGATCCCATCTTGGGGCCTATTCCGGCGCTCCGCCGGAGGGGGAATCGATCACGAAGGGCCTCTACATCAACACCATGGCCTCTCCGATGATGTGTGAGTAGTTTACCACAGACCTTCGGGTCCATAGTTATTAGCTAGATGGCTTCTTCTCTCTCTTTGGATCTCAACACAAAGTTCTCCTCGATCCTCTTGGAGATCTATTCGATGTAATTCTTTTCGTGGTGTGTGTGTCGAGATCCGATGAATTGTGGGTTTATGAGCAAGATTATCTATGAACAATGTTTGATTCTTCTCTGAATTCTTATATTCATGATTTGATATATTTGCAAGTCTCTTCGAATTATCGGTTTAGTTTGGCCTACTAGATTGATCTTTCTTGCAATGGGAGAAGTGCTTAGCTTTGGGTACAATCTTGTGGTGTCCTTTCCCAATGACAGCAGGGGCAGCAAGGCACGTATTGTATTGTTGCCATCGAGGATAAAACGATGGGGTTTATATCATATTGCTTGAGTTTATCCCTCTACATCATGTCATCTTGCCTAATGCGTTACTCTGTTCTTATGAACTTAATACTCTAGATGCATGCTGGATAACGATCGATGTGTGGAGTAATAGTAGTAGATGCAGAATCGTTTCGGTCTACTTGTCGCGGATGTGATGCCTATATACATGATCATGCCTAGATATTCTCATAACTATGCGCTTTTCTATCAATTGCTCGACAGTAATTTGTTGACCCACCGTAAAATATGCTATCTTGAGAGAAGCCACTAGTGAAACCTATGGCCCCCGGGTCTATTTTCCATCATATTAATCTCCCGTCAACTAGCTATTTCTATCGCCGTTTATTTTGCAATCTTTACTTTTCAATCTATACAACAAATACCAAAAATATTTATCTTACTATCTTTATCAGATCTCAATTTTGCAACTGACCGTGAAGGGATTGACAACCACTTTATCGCGTTGGTTGCAAGGTTCTTGATTGTTTGTGTAGGTACTAGGGATTTGCGTGTAGTCTCCTACTGGACTGATACCTTGGTTCTCAAAAACTGAGGTAAATACTTACGCTACTTTGCTGCATCACCATTTCCTCTTCAAGGGAAAACCAACACATGCTCAAGAGGTAGCAAGAAGGATATCTGGCACCGTTGCCGGGGAGGTTTACGCCAAGTCAAGTCAAGTTTTGATCTCCCGCCAACGTGCGATTTCTGGCGCCGTTGCCAGGGAGATCTACGCACAAGTCAAGACATACCAAGTACCCATCACAAACTCTTATCCCTCACATTACATTATTTGCCATTTGCCTCTCGTTTTCCTCTCCCCCACTTCACCTTTGCCGTTTTATTCGCCCTTTTTCTGTTCGTCTCTTTTCGCTTACTTCTTGTGTGCTTGTGTGTTGGATTGTTTGTCAACATGGCTCAAGACAATACTAAATTGTGTGACTTTTCCAATACCAAAAACAATGATTTCATTAGCACTCCGATTGCTCCTATTAACGATGATGCATCTTGTGAAATTAATGCTTCTTTGTTGAATCTTGTCATGAAAGATCAATTTTCTGGCCTTCCTAGTGAAGATGCCGCTACCCATCTAAACAACTTCGTTGATTTGTGTGATATGCAAAATAAGAAAGATGTGGATAATGATATTATTAAATTGAAGCTATTTCCGTTTTCGCTTAGAGATCGTGCTAAACTTGGTTCTCTTCTTTGCCTAAAAATAATATTGATTCATGGAATAAGTGCAAAGATGCTTTTATCTCTAAGTATTTTCCTCCCGCTAAGATTATCTCTCTTAGGAATGATATTATGAATTTTAAGCAACTTGATCATGAGCATGTTGCACAAGCTTGGGAGAGGATGTAATTAATGATACGTAATTGCCCTACTCATGGTTTGAATCTATGGATGATTATACAAAAAAAATTATGCCGGATTGAATTTTGCTTCTAGAAATCTTTTAGATTCGGCCACGGGAGGCACTTTTATGGAAATCACTTTAGGAGAAGTTACTAAACTCACTACTGCTGGATGGTCCAAACGCGACACTATGATCAGAGACCCTTCGAGCAAACTCTGTGCGATGCCATAATCGCAAACGGTGGTGTAAAAACTGTCAAAATAGGTGCAAAACGTTTGCGATGACAGATGCATCAAACACGGTTTAGAATTTAGTTGCGTGTGCGATGCAAGGCACACGGTTCATCTCAATGAACTGTTTGTGATGAGGAGGCACAAAAGAAACGGGGAGCCATATGAAGGCGTGTGCAATATACAGCATACGGTTCACTGGGATGAACTGTGTGTGATTAGGCAACACAATGGAAACGGTTCAACTGAACAAGATGTGTGTGATACGCGGCAAACAGGTCTGTAATTTGAAATGTGTGCGAAGACCAAAAATAACACAGACGATTGCTGCTAATAAGCCGTGTGAATTGCTCTGCCTACAGTAGAATAACATGTATATATATAACTGAAATAAACATGCAATTACATAAGTGACTATACAGATCATTCGCACAGACCTCAATAAACAATTGCATGCATTCTAAAGTAGGAGAAACGATCGTCTAGTCATCTACTTCTTGTGACGCTCCCGCCACTGCTATGTGGCTCGATCCCTCGTCTGGGTCAGGAAGAAGACAGTTCCTCATGTCAACGATCCGCCTGTACCTCTCGTAGCTTGTGTAGGCGTCCATGGCCGCGTACTTGACATGTTGTCCATCTAGTCCCTTATGCCACACATTGTGCCAGGCGTTCTTGTCCTTATTGCTCTCTTGCTTCATCATCACGTAGTAGGGGTGGATGATGGCCGAGGCGAGGTCAACCAGGGAGTTCAGTTTGCTTTTGTCGGTCCCCCAGACCTTGTAGTGGTGCTGGATGTTGACAAGATTCGGGCATTTCAAGTCCGAAACCTTGAGCGCTTTTAGATCGTTGGTGGTGTCCACCGTAGAGAAACTATAGTCGGAGCTCTTGATAAACCTGGAGAAACGCTCGCAAGGCCTTGTGGCAAGGTGGAAGTGGTAGACGAGGACGTCATGTCACACGCACAACTGGGCGACAACAACCTTCTGATCGTGCCCGGCACGACCGATGGTGTACTCCAGGTCGAAGCCGACCACTCGATACTTGTCCTCGGCAAGGAACTGCTCCATAGTTTGAATGGAGCTCCGCACCGAGACCGGATCATTCGTGTACACCACCTAGAGGGCCTTCCCACTCACGTGGGTGTCCACTATATGATGCATGGTGAACTGCCCGCCGCTGTCGTCGTCTGCCGCTGGGAGCGCCATTCGAGCCACGGGGAGCGCCATTGGAACCGCTGGATGTCCTATCTATATGTGTCCTCGTGGGTGTGCTTATTGTGACGTGTGAGATGAGAGATGAAGGTAAATGGCCGCAGGAATAAAAGGGGGCCGGGCGACATGGATTCTCGGCGCGTCCGCCTGGCACTTTTTGTAGCGGGTAACTGCATCGTCGTGTCGCGCCCGGCGCAACCGCTTGCACACGATCGTGCGCTGGCCCAAAACACTGGCAGCGCGCGTGGAGGGACGAGGGCAGAGCACCTGGAGGGACGAGAGAGCAGAGCGCGCCGCGGCCGCCTGAACCGCAAGCAACCATACGCATGGAGCAGTTGAACACGCAGCAAATGGTCGCCTACAAGCTAGCCGACAGTTGCGTCGCTGCGTAGAGAGCGGCCGTGTGGTACCACCTCCATCTAGTCTATAGTCTCCTTTATATTCCGTGCCATACTTTGCCCTCAAATTTAACCAACAAAATGTTAATGCATGTTTCAAAAATTATATAATTGGAAACTATGTTCAAATACAAATCCAACTATATAATCTTTGGCGACAAGCATTCATATTTTATTAGTTAAATCATACTTATAAACCAGGATGGTGGTATAGTAGGTAATTAAATCGCAAATGTTTTTTTATTAACCGTATGTGTACGTGGCCTTTCGTCTTCCTCTCGCACGTCTTGTCACCCCGCTGCCGCAGACGGCTTACAACCCAAGCTTGCGCAGCGCGCGGTGAGGGAGTCCAGGATTATTGGGTCCTCGGACAGCGGGACTATATACTTTAGCCGGACTGTTGGGCTATGAAGACACAAGATTGAAGATTTTGTCACGTGTCCGGATGGGACTCTCCTTTGCGTGGAAGGCAATCTTGGCAATTCGGATATGTAGATCTCCTCCCTTGTAACCTACTCTGTGTAACCCTAGCCCCCTCCGGTGTCTATATAAACCGGGGGGTTTAGTCCATAGGACAAGAACAATCATAATCATAGGCTAGCTTCTAGGGTTTAGCATCTTCGATCTCGTGGTAGATCAACTCTTATAATACTCATATCATCAAGATCAATCAAGCAGGAAGTAGGGTATTACCTCCATTGAGAGGGCTCGAACCTGGGTAAACATTGTGTCCCCCGCCTCCTGTTACCATCCGCCTTAGACGCACGGTTCGGGACCCCCTACCCGAGATCCGCCGGTTTTGACACCGACATTGGTGCTTTCATTGAGAGTTCCACTATGCCGTCGCGATAAAGGCTTGATGGCCCCTTCGATCATCGACAATGATGCGATCCAGGGTGAGGCTTTTCTCCCCGGACAGATCTTTGCATTCGGCGCCTTCATATTGCGGGCCAACTCCCTTGGCCATCTGGAGGAGATCGAGAGCCACGCCCCTGGCCATCAGGTCAGGTTTGGAAGTTTGAACTATACTGCCGACATCCGCGGAGACTTGATCTTCGATGGATTCGATCCCATGTCAGGTGCGCCGCACTGTCACGATGAGCATGACTTAGCTCTGCCGTCGGACAGTGTTCGAGAGATCGCACCTGCGGCTACTTCGGCCCTCAATCCGGAGCAGATCGCGCTGTTCGAGGACGGGTGGATAGGCCCCGCCACGGAGGCCTCGCACTCAGCGGCGATAGAGCCGAATGCTAACTTCACCTCCTATGAGACCTGTGTTGCCGGACACTTGGATTCGTCCCCAGCCACGGGCTCCGAACCGCCTGCGTCCGTGCCTATCGAATCTGATTGGGCACCGATCATGGAGTTTTCCTCCGCGTATATCTTTGAGCACTCGCCCTTGGGCGACGTGCTAAATTCATTGAGGTCTCTCTCCTTGTCAGGAGACCCTTGGCCGAACTATATCCGGCTTGAGTGGGAAGCGGACGACGAAGAAATTCGTTCCCCACCCACCACCCATTTAATAGCCACTGTCGACGACTTAACCGACATGCTCGATTTCGGCTCCGAAGACATCAATGGTATGGACGACGATGCAGGAGACGAACAGGAACCACCGCCCACAGGGCGCAAGACTACCACCTCATCATATGATATATACATGGTGGACACCCCCAAAGAGGGCAATGGCGACAAGGCAACGGAGGATAATCCCAACGAGAAGCAACCCAAGCACTGGCGTCAGCGGCTCCGCTCTAAGCCCCGCCATAGCAAAACCAGCGATACTGGCACAAGAGACAATAACGTTGCAGATAATGCCGAAGACAAAGACAATCCCATCCAGCCAGGTTTCGAGCAGGAGGACGGGCAAGCTAGCCCTAAGGAACAGGCAGCTGGCGGAGAATCTGAGGATGACAATTACATGCCCCTCTCCGAAGATGAGGTGAGCCTCGGTGACGAAGAATTTATCGTGCCCGAGGATCCCGTCGAACAGGAGCGCTTTAAGCGCCGGCTTATAGCCACACCAAAAAGCCTGAAGAAAAAGCAGCAGCGGCTTCAAGCTGACCAAGATCTGCTAACGGATAGATGGACTGAGGTCCTGGCGGCCGAGCATTACGAACTCGAACGCCCTACCAAGAGTTACCCAAAGCGCAGGTTGCTACCCCAACTCGAGGAGGAAGCATTAAAACCTACATTACTAGCATATGATGCGGCTGATCGGCCACCTCGTGGCCGAGACGGAGTGACATATCAGCCCAAAGTCCAGCCCGCACCCCGTCGCCAGTCAAACAAAAACACTAAGGCCCGGGGCAACACGCAGGACCTGCGAGACGTATTGGAAAACAAAGCAGGACATAAAATATCGATCTACGGATCACGGGGGCGCGCCTCGACGCGTGGCGACGACCGTCACGCCGGATACACTAAAAACAAATCCTGCCGGGCCGAACACAGCAGACAAGACTCGTATGAACTACGTCGTGATACAGCCCGGCAGAGAGGCGCCGCATGCCCCCTCCACATTCACATGGCCCGCGGAGATGATCTACACGCCATCAAGTATCTCCCGCTAAAACTCAAAGGGCCGGCTCGGCATTGGCTGAATAGCTTGCCGGCAAACTCCATCAGAAGTTTGGAGAACCTGGCAGACGCATTCCTGGACAACTTCCAGGGCACTTATGTGCGACCACCGTACCCTGACGATTTAAGTCACATAACACAACAGCCCGGAGAGTCAGCCAGGATATTCTGGACTCGGTTCCTAACTAAAAAGAACCAAATTGTCGACTGTCCGGATGCCGAAGCCCTAGCGGCTTTTCAACATAACATCCGTGACGAGTGGCTCGCCCGACATCTCAGCCAAGAGAAGCCAAAATCCATGGCGGCCCTCACGACACTTATGACCCGCTTCTGCGCGAGCGAAGATAGCTGGTTGGCCCATAGCAACAACACAGCAAGCAAACCTGGCACATCAGAGGCCAGAGATAACAACGGCAAACCCCGACGCAACAAACACAAGCGCCGCAAATATGGTGAAAACGCCGAAGATACGACAGTGAATGCGGGATTTAGTGGCTCTAAGTCCGGTCAGCGGAAAGGGCCACTCAAAAATAACAATTTGGGTCCATCCAGTCTGGACCGCATATTCGACCGCCAATGCCAAATTCATGGCACCCCAGGAACGCCAGCCACCCATACCAACAGAGAATGCTGGGTCTTCAAGCCGGCAGTGCAGGCGCCAAAAACAGATATGGGGGGTCTCAAAGCGATGATGGCGACGAAGAGCCCAGACCACCAAGCACAGGAGGGCAAAAGAAATTTCCCCCGCAAATCCAAACGGTGAACGTGGTAAACAACACCCACATTCCCAACCCGGACCGGATGCGCACCCTTAGGGATGCCGACTTAACGGAACTAGTCGTCCCACAATATAAACTAGGGCCGGTCACCTTCAGCCGCACGGATCGTCCGGTTAACGCCAATCAGGGCAATCCAGCCGCACTAGTCCTCGACCCAATAATTGACGGATTCCACCTCACACGAGTCCTTATGGATGGAGGCCGCAGTCTAAACCTGCTTTACCAAGACACAGTGCGCAAGATGGGAATCGATCATTCGGTGATCAAACCCACTAAAGCCACTTTCAGAGGCATTATACCAGGTGTGGAAGCCAGGTGTACAGGCTCCATCGCCCTTGAGGTAGTCTTCGGATCACCAGACAATTACCATACCGAAGAGTTAATCTTCAAAATCGTCCCTTTCCGAAGTGATTATCAGGCACTGCTCGGACGAACCGCATTCGCTCGATTCAACGCGGTGCCACATTATGCCTACCGTAAGGTCAAGATGCCCGGTCCACGCGGCGTCATCATGGCTAATGGCAAGGCCGAACTTTCCTTCGACACCAACGAGTACACTGCTGCCTTAACAGCAGAAGCAATGAGCAGCACCTTTCAGCCGAACCTCGAGTCGACGGCCAGGCTCCCGGACACCGCCAAAGGACTCCGAACTACTTCGCGGCAGGATAGCCCAGCTCATCCAGAGCTCAATTAAAACACTCCGGCGAAGGCCAGGACAGGCCGCACACAGCGGCTCAACTGCTCTCCAGCACACAAACATTTCTTACATTTCCTGTGCAGGTTCAGCTTTGCGCCTACCAGGACGGGCGATATGGAGGCAGCTCGAACGCGCAAGGGAATCCTTAGATATTCGCCGCGATGGCCATCCGACTATACTTCAGATCCGCACACAACTTCTTCCCCCTAGTCTCAGCAGGTTCCTCAGTCATATTTCTTTTTTATCACGTTACCTGTACTCATACGCATCGACGTACTATTCAAATACAACATGTGGATTTATATGACGCTTATCTACTGTTATTTCTTATTAAAATTATTTTGTCAAGTGGCATCCGTACACCGCGATATGCCTTCAAATATGCTAGGGGCTGCGTTTTACCCATAATACGACAATAAAGTCCGAACAACTTCATGGAAGTTCGGCACCCCGAACCTATAGCATTATATGCATCAGCTCCGAATCATGTCTTGGGTCAATAGTTGGGTTTGCCTGGCTCCCATGTTTTGGTACCTTACATTCCGCTATATCGGCTGAGGTAGCACTTGGAGAACTACTGTGATTGTGTCCCGGTTCTTCCGGACGAGCACCTCAGTAGGGAAAGCCGAAAACTGACTGTCATGATATGGCGAGAGCTGGTCAGCTGTTCGAGAGGTTGTAAAATCTTTAAGGATTTCTCCCGTATAATGCCATAACCAATGCAGTGTGCGATGGATCGGTTTTTCTTCCGATCAGGTGCTTATAGAGCCCCTCGTGCGGTCTTCCAAACACCAGGGGTTGCGCCTACCTTCCTAAAGCTCCTATGGCTAAGTGAGAGTGATAAAGCCCTATAGTCTGATTGCCTGGTTCGTTGTGCTGAACACCTCCTTTGAAGGACCCAAAACTGGGGTAAAGAATGATCAGGTTTATCCCGAACACTCCCGTACTTCTTACGTGCGGGCAGAAGCCGACGACTGGCCAACTCTCAGGATTAATATATAAAACGACCGCGCAAGAGGATAAACTTTTATATAACAGGCAATATATAATATAAATGATCTTGTTCAAACATTACAAAGGACAACATGATTTGCATTCATGGAAATATAATGTCCTTGGTGCATAGCTCCGCTGCAAGGTAGGATCCTTTCAGGACACTTTCATAATATAATTCGGGCTTGTGGTGCTCCTTCCCCTCTGGTGGTCCTTCGGTCATCAGCTTTTCAGCATCCATCTTCCCCCAGTGCACCTTTGCGCGGGCGAAGGCCATTCGGGCACCCTCTATACAGACCGACCGCTTGATGACGTCAAGTCGAGGGCAGACACTCACAAGCCGCTTGACGAGCCCGAAGTAGCTGCTTGGAATCGGCTCAGCGGGCCATAGCCAGATAATCAAATCCTTCATGGCTAGTTCCGCCGCCTTATGCAGTTCGATCAGCTGTTTCACTTGATCGACAAAAGGCACCGGATAATTCGGTGCCAAATCCTGCGACCAGAAGAGCTTATCCGCATGTTCCTTTCTTCGGCTCGGTGCGGCATCTGATATGCTGCGGGACAGCTCCATAAATACCCCTGGAGAAATCTGAATTCAAAATTAGAAACATAATTTTCTCCTCAAATACTTGCTTTACATGGAAAAAAGCCTTACCCGCCGCGATCTTCCTCGCCTCTTGGGTTTCCCCCTGGGCATCGCTCGTGGCCTGATGAGAATTGATGAGTTCGGATTCTTTCTCCATTAAACTCTGCTCCAAGGTCTCGCATTTCTTCACGGCCTCTTGAAGCTCCTGCTCAGCTTCAATAACCCTGGCCTCGTGCTTCTCACGAAGAGCCTTCTCTACGGCTGCCTTTTTCTCGGCCTCGGCCAAAACCTTCTTAAGAGCCTTGACTTCGGTCATCATCCCTAGCACAAATCATGAAACATATTTTATCATACTGAAAATTCATTCGCAATAAACGCGAACAAGACTTGCGCATACCTTGTTTATCTCCCAACTGCATTTTCAACTCGCCAAGTTCTTCTTTGGCCCGCTCCAGACTTTGATTCAGTCCGGAGACCTCCGCAGTATGAGAGGCAGCAGCCACTACAGACGCCTGCTTATAACAGAAGAGAGATAGAGGTCATCAAATGAGTCTTCCTGCGAACATAAATTTGACCCTCTGTCCGGTTCTTTCTTTCACCGAACAGTGTATCAGGGGATACTATCCATACCATGACACTCTTCGAAACCTCATAAGACATACCTCAAAACCTTTTATAAGGCTGATATAGGCTTCATTCAGTCCACTCTTAGCAGACTGAATCTTCTCAATCACCGCACCCATAAGGGCACGGCGTTCATCGACGATGGAGGGGCTCTTTAGCGCCACCAACAAAGCACCCGACACCTTTGGTTGGACAGAGGTTGCCGGTGGAACAAGCATGCCCCCCCCAGCTGAGAGAGGCTGCCTGCTTGATTCTGGAGCCGTATTGGCCTCCGGAATTGCATCCGGCTGGGAGCCGAATTCAAGATGGCCTCCGTCGTCAGCTCCCATGGGAATTTTCTCCCCCATGTGTCCGGCCCCTGAAGTTTGACCTCCTGGCGCCGCCTTCACGGTCTTTTCCTCTCCTCCTTGGCCGGGGTCCTTCTAGGACGAAGCCTCGGTGTTATTCACCTATTTGGAGGAAGGGGCCTTCGGGGGCGTCCGGCTCTCCATAGCATCCGAGCTCAGCGAATCCTCTGATGAGGATTGTTTGGTACGGGACCTCGCCGGACTACAAAAAATATGGCTCGGGTTAAAATATTATGCCATGATGAGTCTGGACGCATAAACGTACTCGGATTTTATATACTCACGAGTTCACCAGGGGCTGGGCCCTGGGATCCCACACCGGGCCGCTGTCGGCGGCGGCAGTGGACTCCTCCGGAAGAGGAGCTTTTCCCCTTTTAGGCGACTCGGCCTCCAAGTGTGCGGAGGCCGTCTTCTTCTTTCCTCCCCCCGCGGGGGATTCATCTTCCTCCTCCTCCTCCTCGTCCTCTTCGGAGGCGGAACAGGCATTGGAGCCTTCGGATATTGTGCCTGAAGTGCTGCGGCGATGAAAGCCGCCCTGGGTCTTTTTGGTCTCCTTCTCGGCCGTCTTCTTCGGCACCTTGTAAGGCGCCGGGACCAGCATCTTCGTCAAAAGTGGGACGGCTGGTTCATCGGGCAGCGGGGCCAAACAATGGATCCGCTTTGCCTTATTCGTCCAGCCCTAGGAGAGTTGTGGAAAACACATTAAGTGTTTCCTTTAGGTTATGCGGATAAAAAGTATGATGACTTACCGAGCTTGCAGGGCGGGATAGTTGGTACCCGCGGTCCTCGGCTGAGTCCCGCCATGATTTCCGGACTTGAAAAGCACCTTCCAGATGTCTTTGTGCGAGGAGCCAAAAAGCTCTCACAGGGTTTGGTGCTTGGCCGGATCGAATTCCCGTAGATTGCAAGTCTGGTGTTCACAAGGCAGGATCCGACGAACTAACATCACCTGGACTACATTGACAAGTTCGATGTTCTTGTCTTCCATACCTTAACGCGCGTCTGGAGCACCGATAGTTCGTCGGACGAAGACCAGTTCAAGCCCTTCTTGACCCAGGATGTAAGCCGCAGAGGGGCTCCGGATAGAAACTCGGGAGTAGCGGCCCATTCCGTGGCGCGGCTCGGTGATGTAAAACCACTGCTGTTGCCACTCCTTGACGGAATCATTAAAGGTGCCTGTTGGCCATGTGACGTTGGGCATCTTGCTCACCATAGCACCCGCGCACTCAGCGTGCTCACCGCCCACTACCTTGGGCTTCACATTAAAAATCTTCAGCCATAAGCCGAAATGTGGCGAGATGCGGAGAAAAGCCTCGCACACGACGATGAATGTCGAGATGTTGAGGAAGGAATTGGGGGACAGATCGTGAAGATCGATCCCTTAATAATACATGATGCCGCGAATGAACGGGTGGAGGGGAAACCCTAGCCCGCGGATAAAGTGAGGGAGGAATACAACCCTCTCGTGGGGTCCTGGAGTAGGGACGATCTGTCTCGCCGTCGGGAGATGGTGGATGATTTTCTTGGCCAGATACCCGGCCTCCCGAAAATTTTTGATATCCTTCTCCCGGACGGTAGAGGCCATCCACTTGCCCACTGCTCCGGATCCGGACATTTTCGGAAGGCCTTTGTGGGCGGAGAAGATGAACGCTTGGGCGTTGGATCTCGAGCGAAGGGGAATGGATCGGGAAGAAGAAAGCGTGGGTGCGAAAGGGAGTCCTTATCCCCTTATAAAGGCAGCAGGGATTCTGCGCCTCCCCACTTACCTGGTAAACTCGCTTATTCCCCAAGCACCGTGATTGATGGCACGGTTGGGTTACCCACACCCGTATTGATGAGAATCCCGTGATAAGGGGACACGATCTCTGCTTCGACAAGATGTGCCAAGAAAACCGCCTCGCAATATGTGCAGTAGCTGGTTGAGAAAAACGGTTCGAATAATGACCGGGCCGTGGCGTCATGTCATGCTATGAAACTTGTCAGTAGATTAGATTTGTGGAATATTATACTCTGTACGGTGGTATGTGTTTTGCAGATCCGGGCACGATCCTTGTGTTCAAAATCTTCTAGGGACTATTCGGAGGAGGAACCCGCCTTGCAATGCCGAAGACGATCTGCGTGCCGGACTCATCGTCATTGAAGCCTGGTTGAGGGGATACTGAGGGAGTCCAGGATTAGGGGGTCCTCGGACAGCCGGACTATATACTTTAGCCGGACTGTTGGACTATGAATATACAAGATTGAAGATTTCGTCCCGTGTCCGGATGGGACTCTCCTTTGCGTGGAAGGCAAGCTTGGCAATTCGGATATGTAGATCTCCTCCCTTGTAACCTACTCTGTGTAACCCTAGCCCCCTCCAATGTATATATAAACCGGGGGGTTTAGTCCGTAGGACAAGAACAACCATAATCATAGGCTAGCTTCTAGGGTTTAGCCTCTTCGATCTCGTGGTAGATCAACTCTTGTAATACTCATATCATCAAGATCAATCAAGCAGGAAGTAGTGTATTACCTCCATTGAGAGGGCCCGAACCTGGGTAAACATTGTGTCCCCCGCCTCCTGTTACCATTCGCCTTAGACGCACAGTTCGGGACCCCCTACCCGAGATCCACCGGTTTTGACACCGACACGCGAGGGCATTCTTTTTGCCAAACGGTGGCGCCAATGAATCGTCAGTGAGCCCGTTCCCGCGCAACCTCGCAGGTTCCCACGCAAGCTTCCCGCCTGACTCGGTGAAATCCCCCAAATTCCCAATGCTTACCGGCCTGCTATAAAAACCCTCATGGCCGGCGAGTCCTGCGTCGCATTTTCCCCTCCATCCCTGTAGCTTGTCTCGTCTTCTTCTCCCACATTCACCAATGGCACCAGTCCGTCGTCGCCGCTCAGCCACTCCGCCGTCATCAGAGGATAGCTCCAGCTAGGAGGCTACACTGCGGCGGCGGCGCAGTCCCCGCTGTAGTGTAGTGCGCGTGGCGTCCCTGTTGGGTGTGCGCAGAACACCCACCACACGCTCCGCCACCAGTGCCCGTCGGTAGCTGTTGCCGGCCGCCGTTGCCGCCACACCACCGTCGAAAGCCAGGGCCATCGCCCACTCCGCCGCCGCGGCCCGAAGGCGGGAGATGGCCGTCGTGGCCGCCACCCCACTGCCGGCCACTGTGGCCATCACCCGCTCCGCCACCGCGGCCTGAAGGCGGGAGGTGGTGGTCATGGCCGCCACCCCGTCGTCGGCCGCCAGCCCACCGTCGACCGTCGGGGTCATCACCCGCTCCACCACCGCCACCCGAAGGCGGGAGGCGGAGGTGGATGCCTGCACGTGCAAAAATGACCTTGCGCGCTACACCAGTTCCTGCGGGAGGAGGAGGAGCGCCTCGTCCAGCATGCAAAGAGCCTTACTGCCGCAGTGACAGCGGCACACGCCGCCTCAGAGGCGAGGAATCAGGAGATCTTCGAGGAGAACAACCACTTCGAGAGGGGTCGTTTGGAGTGGCAGAGAGCGTTCGAGGCGAGCGTCACTGAAGCTCCATTAGCGTCAGGCACCGCATTGCGGGTGCCCAACTCGTCGGTAGGCTCCTCCTCCTCTGCCTCTTACTGAGCGCGCTCGGCACAGGAGAGGCAGCCGGAAGTAGTACAAAGCCCATCGGCAGCAGCAGCAGCAGTAGTAGTAGTAGTATTTAGGGGCTATTTTGTTCAGTTCATCTGACTATAGATGTGGTGGAACTGTACAACGTACTTAAAATTAGCTTGTATATATAGTTGAACTAGCTATTTCAGTACGTTGTTGGCAACAATTGGGGAAAAGTTTGGTCGGTTCAGCTGTCGAGTTGAACTGTTTGTATAAATTAAGAACGACTGCTTAATCTATGAATGAAATCTATGCTTAATTACTGAATTTTAGTTGCAAAAATTAGATACTTCTAGTGATTTTTAGCTCCATATTTTGACAAATCACAGTGTTACAAGGACTGACAAATCTTACCAAATTGTTTGTACGTGGTTGCACACGGGTCATCCAAAACAACCGTTTGTGTTGAAGGGATGCACAAATCCTGCGCTGCTCTCACTTTGCATATGAGTGTTCTATCTAAAACGTTTGTGATCAAGAGCTGTAGAAATCCTGCTCGGCACATTTTCTCTTGGCTTCCTGGGGAAGCTGTGAGTTTGCATACGGGTGTTCTAAACTAAAACGTTTGCCATGAGTGTTATATATTTAAAAAGTGAATTAAACTGCGGCTTGGGCGCCATTAATGGAGAGGATGCGAGCAAGGCGGGCGGCCATGGAAGTCAAAGGGCTCGCTTCCTAGTGAGCCTACGAAGCGTACAGCTTGCACGCTTCCCGGTGAGCCTCCGCACTCAAGGACAGCTTGCACGCCTCTTGGTCAGCCTTCGCAACAGACGGCGCTCGCACGCCTCCCGTTCAGTCAAGGTCAAGACGCTATCTGCACGGCACCTCCTATAGCCATTAAAACCAAGACACATGACGTCATGTGAATGGTTAACAGAATTTTGGATTTACTAGAATTTCAAAACCAGGCATCTCAATGTTTTGCCGGCAATCAACGGTACCCTGGTGTATGAAATTCATTGCCATTTCTTGCATGGGACCTAAGCATGCACCCAAGGACACATATTTGATTTTTCAACCAATTTATATGCACTAGAGCATGTGCATGTAGTTCAACTTTGAATTATGCACATAAAATGCATTAAAACCTCAGTTAATGCATAAAAATGTCCAAACGAACCCCGAGAATTCAGACAACACTCCTGTTGTTCTACGTTGACACGAGAAAATAATTTGAAAGCAATAAGAGGCAATGGATATTGTTTCATCCACAAAGGTGGGACGTTCCCTACCGAAAACCATCATGCTTGTTGTGAGAAGCTCCGGTTTGTGAGAAGCATATACCCAAACCTGCCCCAAATAGGACAAAATTTGTAGCACGGCATGTTGATGCCGCTCCATGATAGCATGCCAAGTTTCATGAATTTCAGTCAAGTTTTGGATTTGCTAGAATTTAAAAACCAGGCATCTCAATGTTTTGCTGGCAATCAACGGCGCCCCGGTGTTTGAAATTCATTCCCATTTCTTGCATGGGACCTAAGCATGCACCCAAGGACACAGATTTGATTTTTCAACCAATTTATATGCACTGGAGCATGTGCATGTAGTTCATATTTGAATTATGCACATAAAATAAATTGAAAACTCAGTTAATGCATAAAAATGTCCAAATGAACCCTGAAAAATCACAAAAAATCAGACAACACTCCTGTTGTTCCACGTTGACACGAGAAAATAATTTGAAAGCAATAAGAGGCAATGGATATTGTTTCATCCACAAAGGTGGGACATTCCCTACCGAAAACCATCATGCTTGGTGTGAGAAGCTCCGGTTTGTGAGAAGCATACACCCAAACCTCCCCCAAATGGGACAAAATTTGTACCGCGGCATGTTGATGCCGCTCCATGATTACATGCCAGGTTTCATGAATTTCAGACGAGTTTGGGATTTACTAGAATTTAAAAACCAGGCATCTCAATGTTTTGCCGGCAATCAATGGTGCCCCGGTGTTTGAAATTCATTCCCATTTCTTCCATGGGACCTAAGTATGCACCCAAGGACACATATTTGATTTTTCAACCAATTTATATGCACTGGAGCATGTGCCTGTAGTTCAAATTTGAATTATGCACATAAAATGCATTGAAAACTCAGTTAATGCATAAAAATGTCCAAACGAACCCTGAAAAATCACAAAAAGTCACACAACACTCCTGTTGTTCTATGTTGACACGAGAAAATAATTTCAAAGCAATAAGAGGCAATGGATATTGTTTCGTCCACAAAGGTGGGACGTTCCCTACCGAAAACCATCATGCTTGTTGTGAGAAGCTCCGGTTTGTGAAAAGCATATACCCAAAGCTGCCCCAAATGGGACAAATCTTGTACCACGGCATGTTGATGCCGCTCCATGATAGCATGCCAAGTTTCATGAATTTCAGACGTGTTTTGGATTTAGTAGAATTTAAAAACCAGGCATCTCAATGTTTTGCTGGCAATCAACGGTGCCCCGGTGTTTGAAATTCATTCCCATTTCTTCATGGGACCTAAGCATGCACCCAAGGACACAGATTTGTTTTTTCAACCATTTTATACGCACTGGAGCATCTGCATGTAGTTCAAATTTGAATTATGCACATAAAATGCATTGAAAACTCAGTTAATGCATAAAAATGTACAAACGAACCCTGAAAAATCACAAAAAATCACACAACACTCTTGTTGTTCTATGTTGACACGAGAAAATAATTTGAAAGCAATAAGAGGCAATGGATATTGTTTCGTCCACAAAGGTGGGACGTTCCCTACCGAAAACCGTCATGCTTGTTGCGAGAAGCTCCGGTTTGTGAGAAGCATATACCAAAACCTGCCCCAAATGGGACAAAAATTGTACCACGACATGTTGATGCCGATCCATGATAGCATGCCAAGTTTCATGAATTTCAGACGAGTTTGGATTTACTAGAATTTAAAAACCAGGCATCTCAATGTTTTGCCGGCAATCAACGGTGCCCCTGTGTTTGAAATTCATTCCCATTTCTTGCAGGGACCTAAGCATGCCCCCAAGGACACATATTTAATTTTTCAACCAATTTATATGCACTGGAGCATGTGCATGTAGTTCAAATTTGAGTTATGCACATAAAATAAATTGAAAACTCAGTTAATGCATAAAAATGTCCAAACGAACCCTGAAAAATCACAAAAAATCACACAACACTCCTGTTGTTCTACGTTGACACGAGTAAATAATTTGAAAGCAATAAGAGGCAATGGATGTTGTTTCGTCCACAGAGGTGGGACGTTCCCTACCGAAAACCATCATGCTTGTTGTGAGAAGCTCCGGTTTGTGAGAAGCATATACCCAAAGCTGCCCCAAATGGGACAAAATTTGTACCACGGCATGTTGATGCCGCTCCATGATAGCATGCCAAGTTTCATGAATTTCAGACGTGTTTTGGATTTACTAGAATTTAAAAACCAGGCATCTCAATGTTTTGCAGGCAATCAACGGTGCCCCGGTGTTTGAAATTCATTCCCATTTCTTGCATGGGACCTAAGCATGCACCCAAGGACACAGATTTGTTTTTTCAACAATTTTATATGCACTGGAGCATGTGCATGTAGATCAAATTTGAATTATGCACATAAAATGCATTGAAAACTCAGTTAATGCATAAAAATGTACAAACGAACCCTGAAAAATCACAAAAAATCACACAACACTCTTGTTGTTCTATGTTGACACGAGAAAATAATTTGAAAGCAATAAGAGGCAATGGATATTGTTTCGTCCACAAAGGTGGGACGTTCCCTACCGAAAACTGTCATGCTTGTTGCGAGAAGCTCCGGTTTGTGAGAAGCATATACCAAAACCTGCCCCAAATGGGAAAAAAATTGTACCACGGCATGTTGATGCCGATCCATGATAGCATGCCAAGTTTCATGAATTTCAGACGAGTTTGGATTTACTAGAATTTAAAAACCAGGCATCTCAATGTTTTGCCGGCAATCAACGGTGCCCCTGTGTTTGAAATTCATTCCCATTTCTTGCAGGGACCTAAGCATGCCCCCAAGGACACATATTTAATTTTTCAACCAATTTATATGCACTTGAGCATGTGCATGTAGTTCAAATTTGAATTATGCACATAAAATAAATTGAAAACTTAGTTAATGCATAAAAATGTCCAAACGAACCCTGAAAAATCACAAAAAATCACACAATACTCCTGTTGTTCTACGTTGACACGAGTAAATAATTTGAAAGCAATAAGAGGCAATGGATGTTGTTTCATCCACAAAGGTGGGACGTTCCCTACCGAAAACCATCATGCTTGTTGTGAGAAGCTCCGGTTTGTGACACGGATACACCCAAACCTACCCCAAATGGGACAAAATTTGTACCACGGCATGTTGATGCCGCTCCATGATTGCATGCCAAGTTTCATGAATTTCAGACGAGTTTTGGATTTACTAGAATTTAAAAACCAGGCATCTCAATGTTTCGCCGGCAATCAACGGTAACCCGGTGTTTAAAATTCATTCCCATTTCTTGCATGGGACCTTAGCACGCACCCAAGGACACAGATTTGATTTTTCAACCAATTTATAGGCACTGGAGCATGTGCATGTAGTTCAAATTTAAATTATGCACATAAAATGCATTGAAAACTCTATTAATGCATAAAAATGTCCAAACGAACCCTGAAAAATCACAAAAAGTCACACAACACTCCTGTTGTTCTATGTTGACACGAGAAAATAATTTGAAAGCAATAAGAGGCAATGGATATTGTTTCGTCCACAAAGGTGGGACGTTCCCTACCGAAAACCATCATGCTTGTTGTGAGAAGCTCCGGTTTGTGAGAAGGATACACCCAAACCTACCCCAAATGGGACAAAATTTGTACCACGGCATGTTGATGCCGCTCCATGATTGCATGCCAAGTTTCATGAATTTCAGACGAGTTTTGGATTTACTAGAATTTAAAAACCAGGCATCTCAATGTTTCGCCGGCAATCAACGGTAACCCGGTGTTTAAAATTCATTCCCATTTCTTGCATGGGACCTAAGCACGCACCCAAGGACACAGATTTGATTTTTCAACCAATTTATAGGCACTGAACATGTGCATGTAGTTCAAATTTAAATTATGCACGTAAAATTGATTGAAAACTCAGTTAATGCATAAAAATGTCCAAACGAACCCCAAAAAATCACAAAAAATCACACAACACTCCTATTGTTCTATGTTGACATGAGAAAATAATTTCAAAGCAATAAGAGGCAATGGATATTGTTTCATCCACAAAGGTGGGACGTTACCTACCGAAAACCATCATGCTTGTTGTGAGAAGCTACGGTTTGTGAGAAGCATATACCCAAAGCTGCCCCAAATGGGACAAAATTTGTACCACGGCATGTTGATGCCGCTCCATGAAAGCATGCCAAGTTTCATGAATTTCAGACGAGTTTAGGATTTAGTAGAATTTAAAAACCAAGCATCTCAATGTTTTGCAGGCAATCAACGGTGCCTCGGTGTTTGAAATTCATTCCCATTTCTTGCATGGGACCTAAGCATGCACCCAAGGACACAGATTTGTTTTTTCAACCATTTTCTATGCACTGGAGCATGTGCATGTAGTTCAAATTTGAATTATGCACATAAAATGCATTGAAAACTCAGTTAATGCATAAAAATGTACAAACGAACCCTGAAAAATCACAAAAAATCACACAACACTCCTGTTGTTCTATGTTGACACGAGAAAATAATTTGAAAGCAATAAGAGGCAATGGATGTTGTTTCGTCCACAAAGGTGGGACGTTCCCTACCGAAAACCATGATGCTTTTTCCGAGAAGCTCCGGTTTGTGAGAAGCTCCGGTTTGTGAGAAGCTTATACCCAAACCTGCCCCAAATGGGACAAAAATTGTACCACGGCATGTTGATGCCGATCCATGATAGCATGCCAAGTTTCATGAATTTGAGACGAGTTTCGATTTACTAGAATTTAAAAACCAGGCATCTGAATGTTTTGCCGGCAATCAACGGTGCCCCGGTGTTTGAAATTCATTCCCATTTCTTCCATGGGACCTAAGTATGCACCCAAGGACACAGATTTGATTTTTCAACCAATTTATATGCACTGGAGCATGTGCATGTAGTTCAGATTTGAATTATGCACATAAAATGCATTGAAAACTCAGTTAATGCATAAAAATGTCCCAACGAACCCCGAAAAATCACAAAAAATCACACAACACTCCTCTTGTTCTATGTTGACACGAGAAAATAATTTGAAAGGAATAAGAGGCAATGGATATTGTTTCGTCCACAGAGGTGGGACGTTCCCTACCGAAAACCATCATGCTTGTTGTGAGAAGCTCCGGTTTGTGAGAAGCATATACCCAAAGCTGCCCCAAATGGGACAAAATTTGTACCACGACATGTTGATGCCGCGCCATGATAGCATGCCAAGTTTCATGAATTTCAGACGTGTTTTGGATTTACTAGAATTTAAAAACCAGGCATCTCAATGTTTTGCAGGGAATCAACGGTGCCCCGGTGTTTGAAATTCATTCCCATTTCTTGCATGGGATCTAGCATGCACCCAAGGACACAGATTTGTTTTTTCAACCAATTTATATGCACTGGAGCATGTGCATGTAGTTCAAATTTGAATTATGCACATAAAATGCATTGAAAACTCAGTTAATGCATAAAAATGTACAAACGAACCCTGAAAAAAAAAATCACACAACACTCCTGTTGTTCTATGTTGACACGAGAAAATAATTTGAAAGCAATAAGAGGCAATGGATATTGTTTCGTCCACAAAGGTGGGATGTTCCCTACCGAAAACCATGATGCTTGTTCCGAGAAGCTCCGGTTTGTGAGAAGCATATACCCAAACCTGCCCCAAATGGGACAAAAATTGTACCACGGCATGTTTATGCCGATCCATGATAGCATGCCAAATTTCATGAATTTCAGACGAGTTTCGATTTACTAGAATGTAAAAACCAGGCATCTGAATGTTTTGCCGGCAATCAACGGTGCCCCGGTGTTTGAAATTCATTCCCATTTCTTCCATGGGACCTAAGTATGCACCCAAGGACACAGATTTGATTTTTCAACCAATTTACATGCACTGGAGCATGTGCATGTAGTTCAAATTTGAATTATGCACACAAAATGCATTGAAAACTCAGTTAATGCAAAAAGATGTCCAAACGAACCTCGAAAAATCACAAAAAATCTCACAACACTCCTGTTGTTCTATGTTGACACGAGAAAATAATTTGAAAGCAATAAGAGGCAATGGATGTTGTTTCGTCCACAAAGGTGGGACGTTCCCTACCGAAAACCATGATGCTTTTTCCGAGAAGCTCCGGTTTGTGAGAAGCTCCGGTTTGTGAGAAGCTTATACCCAAACCTGCCCCAAATGGGACAAAAATTGTACCACGGCATGTTGATGCCGATCCATGATAGCATGCCAAGTTTCATGAATTTGAGACGAGTTTCGATTTACTAGAATAAAAAAACCAGGCATCTGAATGTTTTGCCGGCAATCAACGGTGCCCCGGTGTTTGAAATTCATTCCCATTTCTTCCATGGGACCTAAGTATGCACCCAAGGACACAGATTTGATTTTTCAACCAATTTATATGCACTGGAGCATGTGCATGTAGTTCAGATTTGAATTATGCACATAAAATGCATTGAAAACTCAGTTAATGCATAAAAATGTCCCAACGAACCCCGAAAAATCACAAAAAATCACACAACACTCCTCTTGTTCTATGTTGACACGAGAAAATAATTTGAAAGGAATAAGAGGCAATGGATATTGTTTCGTCCACAGAGGTGGGACGTTCCCTACCGAAAACCATCATGCTTGTTGTGAGAAGCTCCGGTTTGTGAGAAGCATATACCCAAAGCTGCCCCAAATGGGACAAAATTTGTACCACGGCATGTTGATGCCGCGCCATGATAGCATGCCAAGTTTCATGAATTTCAGACGTGTTTTGGATTTACTAGAATTTAAAAACCAGGCATCTCAATGTTTTGCAGGCAATCAACGGTGCCCCGGTGTTTGAAATTCATTCCCATTTCTTGCATGGGACCTAGCATGCACCCAAGGACACAGATTTGTTTTTTCAACCAATTTATATGCACTGGAGCATGTGCATGTAGTTCAAATTTGAATTATGCACATAAAATGCATTGAAAACTCAGTTAATGCATAAAAATGTACAAACGAACCCTGAAAAAAAAATCACACAACACTCCTGTTGTTCTATGTTGACACGAGAAAATAATTTGAAAGCAATAAGAGGCAATGGATATTGTTTCGTCCACAAAGGTGGGATGCTCCCTACCGAAAACCATGATGCTTGTTCCGAGAAGCTCCGGTTTGTGAGAAGCATATACCCAAACCTGCCCCAAATGGGACAAAAATTGTACCACGGCATGTTTATGCCGATCCATGATAGCATGCCAAATTTCATGAATTTCAGACGAGTTTCGATTTACTAGAATGTAAAAACCAGGCATCTGAATGTTTTGCCGGCAATCAACGGTGCCCCGGTGTTTGAAATTCATTCCCATTTCTTCCATGGGACCTAAGTATGCACCCAAGGACACAGATTTGATTTTTCAACCAATTTACATGCACTGGAGCATGTGCATGTAGTTCAAATTTGAATTATGCACACAAAATGCATTGAAAACTCAGTTAATGCAAAAAGATGTCCAAACGAACCTCGAAAAATCACAAAAAATCTCACAACACTCCTGTTGTTCTATGTTGACACGAGAAAATAATTTGAAAGCAATAAGAGGCAATGGATGTTGTTTCGTCCACAAAGGTGGGACGTTCCCTACCGAAAACCATGATGCTTTTTCCGAGAAGCTCCGGTTTGTGAGAAGCTCCGGTTTGTGAGAAGCTTATACCCAAACCTGCCCCAAATGGGACAAAAATTGTACCACGGCATGTTGATGCCGATCCATGATAGGATGCCAAGTTTCATGAATTTGAGACGAGTTTCGATTTACTAGAATTTAAAAACCAGGCATCTGAATGTTTTGCCGGCAATCAACGGTGCCCCGGTGTTTGAAATTCATTCCCATTTCTTCCATGGGACCTAAGTATGCACCCAAGGACACAGATTTGATTTTTCAACCAATTTATATGCACTGGAGCATGTGCATGTAGTTCAGATTTGAATTATGCACATAAAATGCATTGAAAACTCAGTTAATGCATAAAAATGTCCCAACGAACCCCGAAAAATCACAAAAAATCACACAACACTCCTCTTGTTCTATGTTGACACGAGAAAATAATTTGAAAGGAATAAGAGGCAATGGATATTGTTTCGTCCACAGAGGTGGGACGTTCCCTACCGAAAACCATCATGCTTGTTGTGAGAAGCTCCGGTTTGTGAGAAGCATATACCCAAAGCTGCCCCAAATGGGACAAAATTTGTACCACGGCATGTTGATGCCGCGCCATGATAGCATGCCAAGTTTCATGAATTTCAGACGTGTTTTGGATTTACTAGAATTTAAAAACCAGGCATCTCAATGTTTTGCAGGCAATCAACGGTGCCCCGGTGTTTGAAATTCATTCCCATTTCTTGCATGGGATCTAGCATGCACCCAAGGACACAGATTTGTTTTTTCAACCAATTTATATGCACTGGAGCATGTGCATGTAGTTCAAATTTGAATTATGCACATAAAATGCATTGAAAACTCAGTTAATGCATAAAAATGTACAAACGAACCCTGAAAAAAAAAATCACACAACACTCCTGTTGTTCTATGTTGACACGAGAAAATAATTTGAAAGCAATAAGAGGCAATGGATATTGTTTCGTCCACAAAGGTGGGATGTTCCCTACCGAAAACCATGATGCTTGTTCCGAGAAGCTCCGGTTTGTGAGAAGCATATACCCAAACCTGCCCCAAATGGGACAAAAATTGTACCACGGCATGTTTATGCCGATCCATGATAGCATGCCAAATTTCATGAATTTCAGACGAGTTTCGATTTACTAGAATGTAAAAACCAGGCATCTGAATGTTTTGCCGGCAATCAACGGTGCCCCGGTGTTTGAAATTCATTCCCATTTCTTCCATGGGACCTAAGTATGCACCCAAGGACACAGATTTGATTTTTCAACCAATTTACATGCACTGGAGCATGTGCATGTAGTTCAAATTTGAATTATGCACACAAAATGCATTGAAAACTCAGTTAATGCAAAAAGATGTCCAAACGAACCTCGAAAAATCACAAAAAATCTCACAACACTCCTGTTGTTCTATGTTGACACGAGAAAATAATTTGAAAGCAATAAGAGGCAATGGATATTGTTTCGTCCACAGAGGTGGGACGTTCCCTACCGAAAACCATCATGCTTATTGTGAGAAGCTCCGGTTTGTGAGAAGCATATACCCAAAGCTGCCCCAAATGGGACAAAATTTGTACCACGGCATGTTGATGCCGCGCCATGATAGCATGCCAAGTTTCATGAATTTCAGACGTGTTTTGGATTTACTAGAATTTAAAAACCAGGCATCTCAATGTTTTGCAGGCAATCAACGGTGCCCCGGTGTTTGAAATTCATTCCCATTTCTTGCATGGGACCTAAGCATGCACCCAAGGACACAGATTTGTTTTTTCAACCATTTTATATGCACTGGAGCATGTGCATGTAGTTCAAATTTGAATTATGCACATAAAATGCATTGAAAACTCAGTTAATGCATAAAAATGTACAAACGAACCCTGAAAAAACACAAAAAATCACACAACACTCTTGTTGTTCTATGTTGACACGAGAAAATAATTTGAAAGCAACAAGAGGCAATGGATATTGTTTCGTCCACAAAGGTGGGACGTTCCCTACCGAAAACCGTCATGCTTGTTGCGAGAAGCTCCGGTTTGTGAGAAGCATATACGAAAACCTGCCCCAAATGGGACAAAAATTGTACCACGGCATGTTTATGCCGATCCATGATAGCATGCCAAGTTTCATGAATTTCAGACGAGTTTGGATTTACTAGAATTTAAAAACCAGGCATCTCAATGTTTTGCCCGGCAATCAACGGTGCCCCTGTGTTTGAAATTCATTCCCATTTCTTGCAGGGACCTAAGCATGCCCCCAAGGACACATATTTAATTTTTCAACCAATTTATATGGACTGGAGCATGTGCATGTAGTTCAAATTTGAATTATACACATAAAATAAATTGAAAACTCAGTTAATGCATAAAAATGTCCAAACGAACCCTGAGAAATCAAAAAAAATCACACAACACTCCTGTTGTTCTACGTTGACACGAGTAAATAATTTGAAAGCAATAAGAGGCAATGGATGTTGTTTCATCCACAAAGGTGGGACGTTCCCTACCGAAAACCATCATGCTTGTTGTGAGAAGCTCCGATTTGTGAGAAGGATACACCCAAACCTACCCCAAATGGGACAAAATTTGTACCACGACATGATGATGCCGCTCCATGATTGCATGCCAAGTTTCATGAATTTCAGACGAGTTTTGGATTTACTAGAATTTAAAAACCAGGCATCTCAATGTTTCGCCGGCAATCAACGGTAACCTGGTTTTTAAAATTCATTCCCATTTCTTGCATGGGACCTAAGCACGCACCCAAGGACACAGATTTGATTTTTCAACCAATTTATAGGCACTGGAGCATGTGCATGTAGTTCAAATTTGAATTATGCACATAAAATGCATTGAAAACTCAGTTAATGCATAAAAATGTCCAAACGAACCCCAAAAAATCACAAAAAATCACACAACACTCCTGTTGTTCAATGTTGACATGAGAAAATAATTTCAAAGCAATAAGAGGTAATGGATATTGTTTCGTCCACAAAGGTGGGACGGTACCTACCGAAAACCATCATACTTGTTGTGAGAAGCTACGGTTTGTGAGAAGCATATACCCAAAGCTGCCACAAATGGGACAAAATTTGTACCACGGCATGTTGATGCCGCTCCATGATAGCATGCCAAGTTTCATGAATTTCAAACGAGTTTAGGATTTAGTAGAATTTAAAAACCAAGCATCTCAATGTTTTGCAGGCAATCAACGGTGCCCCGGTGTTTGAAATTCATTCCCATTTCTTGCATGGGACCTAGCATGCACCCAAGGACACAGATTTGTTTTTTCAACCAATTTATATGCACTGGAGCATGTGCATGTAGTTCAAATTTTAATTATGCACATAAAATGCATTGAAAACTCAGTTAATGCGTAAAAATGTACAAACGAACCCTGAAAAATCACAAAAAATCACACAAGACTCCTGTTGTTCTATGTTGACACAAGAAAATAATTTGAAAGCAATAAGAGGCAATGGATATTGTTTCGTCCACAAAGGTGGGACGTTCCCTACCGAAAACCATGATGCTTGTTCCGAGAAGCTCCGGTTTGTGAGAAGCATATACCCAAAGCTGCCCCAAATGGGACAATATTTGTACCACGGCATGTTGATGCCGCGCCATGATGGCATGCCAAGTTTCATGAATTTCAGACGTGTTTTGGATTTACTAGAATTTAAAAACCAGGCATCTCAATGTTTTGCAGGCAATCAACGGTGCCCCGGTGTTTGAAATTCATTCCCATTTCTTGCATGGGACCTAGCATGCACGCAAGGACACAGATTTGTTTTTTCAACCAATTTATATGCACTGGAGCATGTGCATGTAGTTCAAATTTGAATTATGCACATAAAATGCATTGAAAACTCAGTTAATGCATAAAAATGTACAAACGAACCCTGAAAAAAAAATCACACAACACTCCTGTTGTTCTATGTTGACACGAGAAAATAATTTGAAAGCAATAAGAGGCAATGGATATTGTTTCGTCCACAAAGGTGGGATGTTCCCTACCGAAAACCATGATGCTTGTTCCGAGAAGCTCCGGTTTGTGAGAAGCATATACCCAAACCTGCCCCAAATGGGACAAAAATTGTACCACGGCATGTTGATGCCGATCCATGATAGCATGCCAAATTTCATGAATTTCAGACGAGTTTCGATTTACTAGAATTTAAAAACCAGGCATCTGAATGTTTTGCCGGCAATCAACGGTGCCCCGGTGTTTGAAATTCATTCCCATTTCTTCCATGGGACCTAAGTATGCACCCAAGGACACAGATTTGATTTTTCAACCAATTTACATGAACTGGAGCATGTGCATGTAGTTCAAATTTGAATTATGCACACAAAATGCATTGAAAACTCAGTTAATGCAAAAAGATGTCCAAACGAACCTCGAAAAATCACAAAAAATCTCACAACACTCCTGTTGTTCTATGTTGACACGAGAAAATAATTTGAAAGCAATAAGAGGCAATGGATATTGTTTCGTCCACAGAGGTGGGACGTTCCCTACCGAAAACCATCATGCTTATTGTGAGAAGCTCCGGTTTGTGAGAAGCATATACCCAAAGCTGCCCCAAATGGGACAAAATTTGTACCACGGCATGTTGATGCCGCGCCATGATAGCATGCCAAGTTTCATGAATTTCAGACGTGTTTTGGATTTACTAGAATTTAAAAACCAGGCATCTCAATGTTTTGCAGGCAATCAACGGTGCCCCGGTGTTTGAAATTCATTCCCATTTCTTGCATGGGACCTAAGCATGCACCCAAGGACACAGATTTGTTTTTTCAACCATTTTATATGCACTGGAGCATGTGCATGTAGTTCAAATTTGAATTATGCACATAAAATGCATTGAAAACTCAGTTAATGCATAAAAATGTACAAACGAACCCTGAAAAAACACAAAAAATCACACAACACTCTTGTTGTTCTATGTTGACACGAGAAAATAATTTGAAAGCAACAAGAGGCAATGGATATTGTTTCGTCCACAAAGGTGGGACGTTCCCTACCGAAAACAATGATGCTTGTTCCGAGAAGCTCCGGTTTGTGAGAAGCATATACCCAAATCTGCCCCAAATGGGACAAAAATTGTAGCACGGCATGTTGATGCCGCTCCAGGATAGCATTACAAGTTTCATGAATTTCAGTCGAGTTTCGATTTACTAGAATTTAAAAACCAGGCATCTGAATGTTTTGCCGGCAATCAACGGTGCCCCGGTGTTTGAAATTCATTCCCATTTCTTCCATGGGACCTAAGCATGCACCCAAGGACACAGATTTGATTTTTCAACCAATTTATATGCACTGGAGCATGTGCATGTAGTTCAAATTTGAATTATGCACACAAAATGCATTGAAAACTCAGTTAATGCAAAAAGATGTCCAAACGAACCTCGAAAAATCACAAAAAATCAAACAACACTCCTGTTGTTCTATGTTGACACGAGAAAATAATTTGAAAGCAATAAAAGGCAATGGATATTGTTTCGTCCACAGAGGTGGGACGTTCCCTACCGAAAACCATCATGCTTATTGTGAGAAGCTCCGGTTTGTGAGAAGCATATACCCAAAGCTGCCCCAAATGGGACAAAATTTGTTCCACGGCATGTTGATGCCGCTCCATGATAGCATGCCAAGTTTCATGAATTTCAGACGAGTTTTGGATTTACTAGAATTTAAAAACCAGGCATCTCAATGTTTTGCCGGCAATCAACGGTGCCTCGGTGTTTCAAACTCATTCACATTTCTTGCATGGGACCTAAGCATGCACCCAAGGACACAGATTTGATTTTTCAACCAATTTCTATGCACGGGAGCATGTGCATGTAGTTCAAATTTGAATTATGCACATAAAATAAATTGAAAACTCAGTTAATGCATAAAAATGTCCAAACGAACCCTGAAAAATCACAAAAAATCAGACAACACTCCTGTTGTTCCACGTTGACACGAGAAAATAATTTGAAAGCAATAAGAGGCAATGGATATTGTTTCGTCCACAAAGGTGGGACGTTCCTTACCGAAAACCATCATCCTTGTTGTGAGAAGCTCCGGTTTATGAGAAGGATATACCCAAACCTACCCCAAATGGGACAAAATTTGTACCATGGCATGTTGATGCCGCTCCATGATAGCATGCCAAGTTTCATGAATTTCAGACGAGTTTTGGATTTACTAGAATTTCAAAACCAGGCATCTGAATGTTTTGCCGGCAATAAACGGTGCCCAGGTGTTTGAAATTCATTCCCATTTCTTGTGTGGGACCTAAACATGCAGCCAAGGACACAGATTTGATTTTTCAACCAATTTTATGCACTAGAGCATGTGCATGTAGTTCAAATTTGAATTGTGCACACAAAATGCATTGAAACCTCAGGTAATGCATAAAAATGTCCAAACGAACCCTGAAAATCACAAAAAGTCACACCACACTCCTGTTTTTCTATGTTGACACGAGAAAATAATTTGAAAGCAATAAGAGGCAATGGATATTGTTTCGTCCACAAAGGTGGGACGTTCCCTACCGAAAACCATAATGCTTGTTGTGAGAAGCTCTGGTTTGTGAGAAGCATATACCCAAACCTGCGCCAAATAGGACAAAATCTGTAGCATGGCATGTTGATGCCGCTCCAGGATAGCATTACAAGTTTCATGAATTTCAGTCGAGTTTTGGATTTACTAGAATTTAAAAACCTGGCATCTCAATGTTTTGCCGGCAATCAACGGCGCCCCGGTATTTGAAATTCACTCCCATTTCTTGCATGGGACCTAAGTATGCACCCAAGGACACAGATTTGATTTTTCAACCAATTTATAGGCACTGGAGCATGTGCATGTAGTTCAAATTTGAATTATGCACATAAAATAAATTGAAAACTCAGTTAATGCATAAAAATGTCCAAACGAACCCCGAAAAATCACAAAAAATCACACAATGCTCCTGTTGTTCTACGTTGACACGAGAAAATAAATTGAAAGCAATAAGAGGCAATGGATATTGTTTCGTCCACAAAGGTGGGACGTTCCCCACCGGAAACCATCATGCTTGTTGTGAGAAGCTCCAGTTTGTGAGAAGCATATACCCAAACCTGCCCCAAATGGGATAAAATTTGTAGCACGGCATGTTGATGCCGCACCAGGATAGCATTACAAGTTTCATGAATTTCAGACGAGTTTTGGATTTACTAGAATTTAGAAACCAGGCATCTCAATGTTTTGCCGGCAATCAACGGCGCCCCGGTGTTTGAAATTCATTCCCATTTCTTGCATGGGACCTAAGCATGCACCCAAGGACACAGATTTGATTTTTCAACCAATTTATATGCACTAGAGCATGTGCATGTAGTTCAGATTTGAATTATGCACATAAATTAAATAGAAAACTCAGTTAATGCATAAAAATGTCCAAACGAACCCCAAAAATAACAAAAAATCACACAACGCTCCTGTTGTTCTACGTTGACACGAGAAAATAATTTGAAAGCAATAAGAGGCAATGGATATTGTTTCGTCCACAAAGGTGGGACGTTCCCCACAGAAAACCATCATGCTTGTTGTGAGAAGCTCTAGTTTGTGAGAAGCATATACCCAAACCTGCCCCAAATGGGATAAAATTTTAGCATGGCATGTTCATGCCGCTCCAGGATAGCATTACAAGTTTCATGGATTTCAGACGAGTTTTGGATTTACTAGAATTTAAAAACCAGGCATCTCAATGTTTTGCCGGCAATCAACGGTGCCTCGGTGTTTCAAACTCATTCACATTTCTTGCATGGGACCTAAGCATGCACCCAAGGACACAGATTTGATTTTTCAACCAATTTCTATGCACGGGAGCATGTGCATGTAGTTCAAATTTGAATTATGCACATAAAATAAATTGAAAACTCAGTTAATGCATAAAAATGTCCAAACGAACCCTGAAAAATCACAAAAAATCAGACAACACTCCTGTTGTTCCACGTTGACACGAGAAAATAATTTGAAAGCAATAAGAGGCAATGGATATTGTTTCGTCCACAAAGGTGGGACGTTCCTTACCGAAAACCATCATCCTTGTTGTGAGAAGCTCCGGTTTATGAGAAGGATATACCCAAACCTACCCCAAATGGGACAAAATTTGTACCATGGCATGTTGATGCCGCTCCATGATAGCATGCCAAGTTTCATGAATTTCAGACGAGTTTTGGATTTACTAGAATTTCAAAACCAGGCATCTGAATGTTTTGCCGGCAATCAACGGTGCCCAGGTGTTTGAAATTCATTCCCATTTCTTGTGTGGGACCTAAACATGCAGCCAAGGACACAGATTTGATTTTTCAACCAATTTTATGCACTAGAGCATGTGCATGTAGTTCAAATTTGAATTGTGCACACAAAATGCATTGAAACCTCAGGTAATGCATAAAAATGTCCAAACGAACCCTGAAAATCACAAAAAGTCACACCACACTCCTGTTTTTCTATGTTGACACGAGAAAATAATTTGAAAGCAATAAGAGGCAATGGATATTGTTTCGTCCACAAAGGTGGGACGTTCCCTACCGAAAACCATAATGCTTGTTGTGAGAAGCTCTGGTTTGTGAGAAGCATATACCCAAACCTGCGCCAAATAGGACAAAATCTGTAGCATGGCATGTTGATGCCGCTCCAGGATAGCATTACAAGTTTCATGAATTTCAGTCGAGTTTTGGATTTACTAGAATTTAAAAACCTGGCATCTCAATGTTTTGCCGGCAATCAACGGCGCCCCGGTATTTGAAATTCATTCCCATTTCTTGCATGGGACCTAAGTATGCACCCAAGGACACAGATTTGATTTTTCAACCAATTTATAGGCACTGGAGCATGTGCATGTAGTTCAAATTTGAATTATGCACATAAAATAAATTGAAAACTCAGTTAATGCATAAAAATGTCCAAACGAACCCCGAAAAATCACAAAAAATCACACAATGCTCCTGTTGTTCTACGTTGACACGAGAAAATAAATTGAAAGCAATAAGAGGCAATGGATATTGTTTCGTCCACAAAGGTGGGACGTTCCCCACCGGAAACCATCATGCTTGTTGTGAGAAGCTCCAGTTTGTGAGAAGCATATACCTAAACCTGCCCCAAATGGGATAAAATTTGTAGCACGGCATGTTGATGCCGCACCAGGATAGCATTACAAGTTTCATGAATTTCAGACGAGTTTTGGATTTACTATAATTTAAAAACCAGGCATCTCAATGTTTTGCCGGCAATCAATGGTTCCCCAGTGTTTCAAATTCATTCACATTTCTCGCATGGGACCTAAGCATGCACCCAAGGACACAGATTTGCTTTTTCAACCAATTTATATGCACTGGAGCATGTGCATGTAGTTCAAATTTGAATTATGCACATAAAATGCATTGAAAACTCAGTTAATGCATAAAAATGTCCAAACGAACCCCGAAAAATCACAAAAAGTCACACCACACTCCTGTTGTTCTATGTTGACACGCGAAAATAATTTCAAAGCAATAAGAGGCAATGGATATTGTTTCGTCCACAAAGGTGGGACATTCCCTACCGAAAACCATCATGCTTGTTGAGAGAACCTCTGGTTTGTGAGAAGCATATACCCAAACCTGCGCCAAATAGGACAAAATTTGTAGCACGGCATGTTGATGCCGCTCCAGGATAGCATTACATGTTTCATGAATTTTAGTCGAGTTTTGGATTTACTAGAATTTAGAAACCAGGCATCTCAATGTTTTGCCGGCAATCAACGGCGCCCCGGTGTTTGAAATTCATTCCCATTTCTTGCATGGGACCTAAGCATGCACCGAAGGACACAGATTTGTTTTTTCAACCAATTTATATGCACTGGAGCATGTGCATGTAGTTCAGATTTGAATTATGCACATAAATTAAATAGAAAACTCAGTTAATGCATAAAAATGTCCAAACGAACCCCAAAAATCACAAAAAATCACACAACGCTCCTGTTGTTCTACGTTGACACGAGAAAATAATTTGAAAGCAATAAGAGGCAATGGATATTGTTTCGTCCACAAAGGTGGGACGTTCCCCACCGAAAACCATCATGCTTGTTGTGAGAAGCTCTAGTTTGTGAGAAGGATATACCCAAACCTGCCCCAAATGGGATAAAATTTGTAGCACGGCATGTTGATGCCGCTCCAGGATAGCATTACAAGTTTCATGAATTTCAGACGAGTTTTGGATTTACTAGAATTTAAAAACCAGGCATCTCAATGTTTTGCCGGTAATCAACGGTGCCTCGGTGTTTCAAATTCATTCACATTTCTTGCATGGGACCTAAGCATGCACCCAAGGACACAGATTTGATTTTTCAACCAATTTATATGCACTGGAGCATGTGCATGTATTTCAAATTTGAATTATGCACATAAAATGCATTGAAAACTCAGTAAATGCATAAAAATGTCCAAACGAACCCTGAAAAATCACAAAAAATCACACAACACTCCTGTTGTTCTATGTTGACACGAGAAAATAATTTGAAAGCAATAAGAGGCAATGGATATTGTTTCGTCCACAAAGGTGGGACGTTCCTTACCGGAAACCATCATCCTTGTTGTGAGAAGCTCCGGTTTGTGAGAAGGATATACCCAAACCTACCCCAAATGGAACAAAATTTGTACCTTGGCATGTTGATGCCGCTCCATGATAGCATGCCAAGTTTCATGAATTTCAGACGAGTTTTGGATTTACTAGAATTTCAAAACTAGGCATCTGGATGTTTTGCCGGCAATCAACGGTGCCCAGGTGTTTGAAATTCATTCCCATTTCTTGTATGGGACCTAAACATGCAGCCAAGGACACAGACTTGATTTTTCAACCAATTTATATGCACTAGAGCATGTGCATGTAGTTCAAATTTGAATTGTGCACACAAAATGCATTGAAACCTCAGGTAATGCATAAAAATGTCCAAACGAACCCTGAAAATCACAAAAAGTCACACCACACTCCTGTTTTTCTATGTTGACACGAGAAAATAATTTGAAAGCAATAAGAGGCAATGGATATTGTTTCGTCCACAAAGGTGGGACGTTCCCTACCGAAAACCATAATGCTTGTTGTGAGAAGCTCTGGTTTGTGAGAAGCATATACCCAAACCTGCGCCAAATAGGACAAAATCTGTAGCACGGCATGTTAATGCCGCTCCAGGATAGCATTACAAGTTTCATGAATTTCAGTCGAGTTTTGGATTTACTAGAATTTAAAAACCAGGCATCTCAATGTTTTGCCGGCAATCAACGGCGCCCCGGTGTTTGAAATTCATTCCCATTTCTTGCATGGGACCTAAGTATGCACCGAAGGACACAGATTTGATTTTTCAACCAATTTATAGGCACTGGAGCATGTGCATGTAGTTCAAATTTGAATTATGCACATAAAATAAATTGAAAACTCAGTTAATGCATAAAAATGTCCAAACGAACCCCGAAAAATCACAAAAAATCACACAATGCTCCTGTTGTTCTACGTTGACACGAGAAAATAAATTGAAAGCAATAAGAGGCAATGGATATTGTTTCGTCCACAAAGGTGGGACGTTCCCCACCGGAAACCATCATGCTTGTTGTGAGAAGCTCCAGTTTGTGAGAAGCATATACCCAAACCTGCCCCAAATGGGATAAAATTTGTAGCACGGCATGTTGATGCCGCACCAGGATAGCATTACAAGTTTCATGAATTTCCGACGAGTTTTGGATTTACTATAATTTAAAAACCAGGCATCTCAATGTTTTGCCGGCAATCAACGGTGCCCCAGTGTTTCAAATTCATTCACATTTCTCGCATGGGACCTAAGCATGCACCCAAGGACACAGATTTGATTTTTCAACCAATTTATATGCACTGGAGCTTGTGCATGTAGTTCAAATTTGAATTATGCACATAAAATGCATTGAAAACTCAGTTAATGCATAAAAATGTCCAAACGAAAACCGAAAAGTCACAAAAAATCACAAAACACTCCTCTTGTTCTACGTTGACACGAGAAAATAATTTGAAAAATAAGAGGCAATGGATATAGTTTCTTACCGAAAACACTACACAAAGGTAGGACGTTCCTTACCGAAAACCATCATGCTTGTTGTGAGAAGCTCCGGTTTGTGAGAAGCATATACCCAAACATGCCCCAAATGGGACAAAATTTTTACCATGGCATGTTGATGCCGCTCCATGATAGCATGCCAAGTTTCATGAATTTCAGACGAGTTTTGGATTTACTAGAATTTAAAAACCAGGCATCTCAATGTTTTGCCGGCAATCAACGTTGCCCCGGTGTTTGAAATTCATTCCCACTTGCATGGGACCTAAGCATGCACCCAAGGACTCAGATTTGATTTTTCAACCAATTTATATGCACTAGAGCTTGTGCATGTAGTTCAAATTTGAATTGTACACATAAAATGCATTGAAAACTCAGTTAATGCATAAAAATGCCCAAACGAACCCCGAAAAATCACAAAAAATCACACAACACTCCTCCTTTTGTATGTTGACACAAGAAAATAATTTGAAAGCAATAAGAGGCAATGGATATTGTTTCGTCCACAAAGGTGGGACGTTCCTTACCGAAAACCATCATGCTTCTTGTGAGAAGCTCCGGTTTGTGAGAAGCATATACCCAAACCTGCCCCAAATGGGACAAAACTTGTACCATGGCATGTTGATTCCGCTCCATGATAGCATGCCAAGTTTCATGAATTTCAGTCGAGTTTTGGATTTACTAGAATTTAAAAACCAGGCATCTCAATGTTTTGCCGGCAATCAACGGTGACCCGGCGTTTCAAATTCATTCACATTTCTTGCATGGGACCTAAGCATGCACCCAAGGACACAGATTTGATTTTTTGACCAATTTATTTGCACTGGAGCATGTGCATGTAGTTCAAATTTGAATTATGCACATAAAATGCATTGAAAACTCAGTTAATGCATAAAAATGTCCAAACGAACCCTGAAAAATCACAAAAAATCACACAACACTCCTGTTGTTCTATGTTGACACGAGAAAATAATTTGAAAGCAATAAGAGGCAATGGATATTGTTTCGTCCACAAAGGTGGGACGTTCCTTACCGAAAACCATCATCCTTGTTGTGAGAAGCTCCGGTTTGAAAGAAGGATATACCCAAACCTACCCCAAATGGGACAATTTGTACCATGGCATGTTGATGCCGCTCCATGATAGCATGCCAAGTTTCATGAATTTCAGACTAGTTTTGGATTTACTAGAATTTGAAAACCAGGCATCTGAATGTTTTGCCGGCAATCAACGGTGCCCCGGTGTTTGAAATTCATTCCCATTTCTTGTATGGGACCTAAACATGCAGCCAAGGACACAGATTTGATTTTTCAACCAATTTATATGCACTAGAGCATGTGCATGTAGTTCGAATTTGAATTGTGCACACAAAATGCATTGAAACCTCAGGTAATGCATAAAAATGTCCAAACGAACCCCGAAAATCACAAAAAGTCACACCACACTCCTGTTGTTCTATGTTGACACGAGAAAATAATTTGAAAGCAATAAGAGGCAATGGATATTGTTTCGTCCACAAAGGTGGGACGTTCCCTACCGAAAACCATCATGCTTGTTGTGAGAAGCTATGGTTTGTGAGAAGCATATACCCAAACCTGCGCCAAATAGGACAAAATTTGTAGCACGGCATGTTGATGCCGCTCCAGGATAGCATTACAAGTTTTATGCATTTCAGTCGAGTTTGGGATTTACTAGAATTTGAAAACCAGGCATCTCAATGTTTTGCAGGCAATCAAAGGTGCCCCGGTGTTTGAAATTCATTCCCACTTGCATGGGACCTAAGCATGCACCCAAGGACTCAGATTTGATTTTTCAACCAATCTATATGCACTGGAGCTTGTGCATGTAGTTCAAATTTGAATTGTGCACATAAAATGCATTGAAAACTCAGTTAATGCATAAAAATGTCCAAACGAACCCCGAAAAATCACAAAAAATCACACAACCCTCCTCTTGTTGTATGTTGACACTAGAAAATAATTTGAAAGCAATAAGAGGCAATGGATATCGTTTCGTCCACAACGGTGGACGTTCCATACCAAAAACCATCATGCTTGTTGTGAGAAGCTCCGGTTTGTGAGAAGCATATACCAAAACCTGCCCCAAATGGGACAAAATTTGTACCATGGCATGTTGATGCCGCTCGATGATAGCATGCCCAGTTTCATGAATTTCAGGCGAGTTTTGGATTTACTGGAATTTAAAAACCAAGCATCTCAATGTTTTGCCGGCAATCAACGTTGCCCCGGTGTTTGAAATTCATTCCCACTTGCATGGGACCTAAGCATGCACCCAAGGACTCAGATTTAATTTTTCAACCAATTTATATGCACTGGAGCTTGTGTATGTAGTTCAAATTTGAATTGTGCACATCAAATGCATTGAAAACTCAGTTAATGCATAAAAATGTCCAAACGAACCCCGAAAAATCACAAAAAATCACACAACACTCCTCTTGTTGTATGTTGACACAAGAAAATAATTTGAAAGCAATAAGAGGCAATGGATATTGTTTCGTCCACAAAGGTGGGACATTCCTCACCGAAAACCATCATGCTTCTTGTGAGAAGCTCCGGTTCGTGAGAAGCATATACCCAAACCTGCCCCAAATGGGACAAAATTTGTACCATGGCATGTTGATGCCGCTCCATGATAGCATGCCAAGTTTCATGAATTTCAGATGAGTTTTGGATTTACTAGAATTTAAAAACCAGGCATCTCAATGTTTTGCCGGCAATCAACGGTGCCCCGGCGTTTCAAATTCATTCACATTTCTTGCATGGGACCTAAGCATGCACCCAAGGACACAGATTTGATTTTTCAACCAATTTATAGGCACGGGAGCCTGTGCATGTAGTTCAAATTTGAATTATGCACATAAAATGCATTGAAAACTCAATTAATGCATAAAAATGTCCAAACGAACCCCGAAAAATCACAAAAAATCACACAACACTCCTCTTGTTCTATGTTGACACGAGAAAATAATTTGAAAGCAATAAGAGGCAATGGATATTGTTTCGTCCACAAAGGTGGGACGTTCCTTACCGAAAATCATCATGCTTGTTGTGAGAAGCTCCGGTTTGTGAGAAGCATATACCCAAACCTGCCCCAAATGGGACAAAAATTTTACCATGACGTGTTGATGCCGCTCCATGATAGCATGCCAAGTTTCATGAATTTCAGACGAGTTTTGGATTTACTAGAATTTAAAAACCAGGCATCTCAATGTTTTGCCGGCAATCAACAGTGCCCCGGTGTTTGAAATTCATTCCCACTTGCATGGGACCTAAGCATGCACCCAAGGACTCGGATTTGATTTTTCAACCAGTTTATATGCACCGGAGCATGTGCATGTAGTTCAAATATGAATTGTGCACATAAAATGCATTGAAAACTCAGTTAATGCATAGAAAGGTCCAAACGAACCCCGAAAAATCACAAAAAATCACACAACACTCGTCTTGTTCTATGTTGACACAAGAAAATAATTTGAAAGCAATAAGAGGCAATGGATATTGTTTCGTCCACAAAGGTGGGACGTTCCTTACCAAAAACCATCATGCTTGTTGTGAGAAGCTCCGGTTTGTGAGAAGCATATACCCAAACGTGCCCCAAATGGGACAAAATTTGTACCATGGCATGTTGATGCCGCTCCATGATAGCATGCCAAGTTTCATGAATTTGAGACGAGTTTTGGATTTACTAGAATTTAAAAACCAGGCATCTCAATGTTTTGCCGGGAATCAACGGTGCCCCGGTGTTTGAAATTCATTCCCATTTCTTGCATGGGACCTAAGCATGCACCCATGGACACAGATTTGATTTTTCAACCAATTTATAGGCACGGGAGCATGTGCATGTAGTTCAAATTTGAATTATGCACATAAAATGCATTGAAAACTCAGTTAATGCATAGAAATGTCCAAACGAACCCCGAAAAATCACAAAAAATCACACAACACTCCTGTTGTTCTATGTTGACACGAGAAAAAAATTGAAAGCAATAAGAGGCAATGGATATCGTTTCGTCCACAACGGTGGACGTTCCCTACCAAAAACCATCATGCTTGTTGTGAGAAGCTTCGGTTTGTGAGAAGCATATACCCAAACCTGCCCCAAATGGGACAAAATTTGTACCATGGCATGTTGATGCCGCTCCATGATTGCATGCCAAGTTTCATGAATTTCAGACAAGTTTTGGATTTACTAGAATTTAAAAACCAGGCATCACAATGTTTTGCTGGCAATCAACGGTGCCCCGGTGTTTGAATTTCATTCCCATTTCTTGCATGGGACCTAAGCATGCACCCAAGGACACAGATTTGATTTTTCAACCAATTTATAGGCACTGGAGCATGTGCATGTAGTTCAAATTTGAATTATACACATAAAATGCATTGAAAACTCACTTAATGCATAAAAATGTCCAAACGAACCCTGAAAAATCACAAAAAATCACACAACACTCCTGTTGTTCTATGTTGACACGAGAAAATAATTTGAAATCAATAAGAGGCAATGGATATTGTTTCGTCCACAAAGGTGGGACGTTCCCTACGGAAAACCATCATGCTTGTTGTGAGAAGCTCCGGTTTGTGAGAAGCATATACCCAAACCTGCCCCAAATAGGACAAAATTTAGTAGCACGGCATGTTGATGCCGCTCCATGATAGCATGCCAAGTTTCATGAATTTCAGACGAGTTTTGGATTTACTAGAATTTAAAAACCAGGCATCTCAATGTTTTGCCGGCAATCAACGGCGCCCCGATGTTTGAAATTCATTCCCATTTCTTGCATGGGACCTAAGCATGCACCCAAGGACACAGATTTGATTTTTCAACCAATTTATATGCACTGGAGCATGTGCATGTAGTTCAAATTTGAATTATGCACATAAAATGCATTGAAAACTCAGTTAATTCATAAAAATGTCCAAACGAACCCCGAAAAATCACAAAAAAATCACACAACACTCCTCTTGTTCTATGTTGACACGAGAAAATAATTTGAAAGCAATAAGAGGCAATGGATATTGTTTCGTCCACAAAGGTGGGAAGTTCCTTACCGAAAACCATCATGCTTGTTGTGAGAAGCTCCGGTTTGTGAGAAGCATATACCCAAACGTGCCCCAAATGGGACAAAATCTGCACCATGGCATGTTGATGCCGCTCCATGATAGCATGCCAAGTTTCATGAATTTGAGACGAGTTTTGGATTTACTAGAATTTAAAAACCAGGCATCTCAATGTTTTGCCGGGAATCAACGGTGCCCCGGTGTTTGAAATTCATTCCCATTTCTTGCATGGGACCTAAGCATGCACCCATGGACACAGATTTGATTTTTCAACCAATTTATAGGCACGGGAGCATGCGCATGTAGTTCAAATTTGAATTATGCACATAAAATGCATTGAAAACTCAGTTAATGCATAGAAATGTCCAAACGAACCCCGAAAAATCACAAAAAATCACACAACACTCCTGTTGTTCTATGTTGACACGAGAAAAAAATTGAAAGCAATAAGAGGCAATGGATATCGTTTCGTCCACAACGGTGGACGTTCCCTACCAAAAACCATCATGCTTGTTGTGAGAAGCTTCGGTTTGTGAGAAGCATATACCCAAACCTGCCCCAAATGGGACAAAATTTGTACCATGGCATGTTGATGCCGCTCCATGATTGCATGCCAAGTTTCATGAATTTCAGACAAGTTTTGGATTTACTAGAATTTAAAAACCAGGCATCACAATGTTTTGCTGGCAATCAACGGTGCCCCGGTGTTTGAATTTCATTCCCATTTCTTGCATGGGACCTAAGCATGCACCCAAGGACACAGATTTGATTTTTCAACCAATTTATAGGCACTGGAGCATGTGCATGCAGTTCAAATTTGAATTATACACATAAAATGCATTGAAAACTCACTTAATGCATAAAAATGTCCAAACGAACCCTGAAAAATCACAAAAAATCACACAACACTCCTGTTGTTCTATGTTGACACGAGAAAATAATTTGAAATCAATAAGAGGCAATGGATATTGTTTCGTCCACAAAGGTGGGACGTTCCCTACGGAAAACCATCATGCTTGTTGTGAGAAGCTCCGGTTTGTGAGAAGCATATACCCAAACCTGCCCCAAATAGGACAAAATTTAGTAGCACGGCATGTTGATGCCGCTCCAGGATAGCATTACAAGTTTCATGAATTATAGTCGAGTTTTCGATTTACTAGAATTTAAAAACCAGGCATCTCAATGTTTTGCCGGCAATCAACGGCGCCCCGATGTTTGAAATTCATTCCCATTTCTTGCATGGGACCTAAGCATGCACCCAAGGACACAGATTTGATTTTTCAACCAATTTATATGCACTGGAGCATGTGCATGTAGTTCAAATTTGAATTATGCACATAAAATGCATTGAAAACTCAGTTAATTCATAAAAATGTCCAAACGAACCCCGAAAAATCACAAAAAAATCACACAACACTCCTCTTGTTCTATGTTGACACGAGAAAATAATTTGAAAGCAATAAGAGGCAATGGATATTGTTTCGTCCACAAAGGTTGGAAGTTCCTTACCGAAAACCACAATGCTTGTTGTGAGAAGCTCCGGTTTGTGAGAAGCATATACCCAAACCTGCCCAAAATGGGACAAAATCTGCACCATGGCATGTCGATGCTGCTCCATGATAGCATGCCAAGTTTCATGAATTTCAGACGAGTTTTCGATTTACTAGAATTTAAAAACCAGGCATCTCAATGTTTTGCCGGCAATCAACGGTGCCCCGGTGTTTGAAATTCATTCTCATTTCTTGCATGGGACCTAAGCATGCACCCAAGGACTCAGATTTGATTTTTCAACCAATTTATATCCACTGGAGCTTGTACATGTAGTTCAAATTTGAATTGTGCACATAAAATGCATTGAAAACTCAGTTAATGCATAAAAATGTCCAAACGAACCCCGACAAATCACAAAAAATCGCACAACACTCCTCTTGTTCTATGTTGACACGAGAAAAAAATTGAAAGCAATAAGAGGCAATGGATATCCTTTCGTCCACAACGGTGGACGTTCCCTACCAAAAACCATCATGCTTGTTGTGAGAAGCTCTGGTTTGTGAGAAGCATATACCCAAACCTGCCCCAAATAGGACAAAATTTTGTAGCACGGCATGTTGATGCCGCTCCACGATAGCATTACAAGTTTCATGAATTTCAGTCGAGTTTTGGATTTACTAGAATTTAAAAACCAGGCATCTCAATGTTTTGCCGGCAATCAACGGTGCCCCGGTGTTTGAAATTCATTCCCATTTTTGCATGGGACCTAAGCATGCACCCAAGGACACAGATTTGATTTTTCAACCAATTTATAGGCACTGGAGCATGTGCATGTAGTTCAAATTTGAATTATACACATAAAATGCACCGAAAACTCAGTTAATGCATAAAAATGTCCAAACGAACCTTGAAAAATTACAAAAAATCACAGAACACTCATGTTGTTCTATGTTGCCACGAGAAAATAATTTGAAAGCAATAAGAGGCAATGGATATTGTTTCGTCCACAAAGGTGGGACGTTCCCTACCGAAAACCATCATGCTTGTTGTGAGAAGCTCCGGTTTGTGAGAAGCATATACCCAAACCTGCCCCAAATAGGACAAAATTTTGTAGCACGGCATGTTGATGCCGCTCCAGGATAGCATTACAAGTTTCATGATTTTCAGTCGAGTTTTGGATTTACTAGAATTTAAAAACCAGGCATCTCAATGTTTTGCCGGCAATCAAAGGTGCCCCGGTGTTTCAAATTCATTCACATTTCTTGCATGGGACCTAAGCATGCACCCAAGGATAGAATTTGATTTTTCAACCAATTTATATGCACTGGAGCATGTGCATGTAGTTCAAATTTGAATTATGCACATAAAATTCATTGAAAACTCAGTTAATGCATAAAAATGTCCAAACGAACCCCGAAAAATCACACAACACTCCTCTTGTTCTATGTTGACACGAGAAAATAAGTTGAAATCAATAAGAGGCAATGGATATTGTTTCGTCCACAAAGGTGGGACGTTCCCTACTGAAAACCATAATGCTTGTTGTGAGAAGCTCCGGTTTGTGAGAAGCATATACCCAAACCTGCCCCAAATAGGACAAAATTTAGTAGCACGGCATGTTGATGCCGCTCCAGGATAGCATTACAAGTTTCATGAATTTCAGTCGAGTTTTGGATTTACTAGAATTTAAAAACCAGGCATCTCAATGTTTTGCCGGCAATCAACGGTGCCCCGGTGTTTGAAATTCATTCCCATTTTTGCATGGGACCTAAGCATGCACCCAAGGACACAGATTTGATTTTTCAACCAATTTATAGGCACTGGAGCATGTGCATGTAGTTCAAATTTGAATTATACACATAAAATGCACCGAAAACTCAGTTAATGCATAAAAATGTCCAAACGAACCTTGAAAAATTACAAAAAATCACAGAACACTCATGTTGTTCTATGTTGCCACGAGAAAATAATTTGAAAGCAATAAGAGGCAATGGATATTGTTTCGTCCACAAAGGTGGGACGTTCCCTACCGAAAACCATCATGCTTGTTGTGAGAAGCTCCGGTTTGTGAGAAGCATATACCCAAACCTGCCCCAAATAGGACAAAATTTTGTAGCACGGCATGTTGATGCCGCTCCAGGATAGCATTACAAGTTTCATGAATTTCAGTCGAGTTTTGGATTTACTAGAATTTAAAAACCAGGCATCTCAATGTTTTGCCGGCAATCAAAGGTGCCCCGGTGTTTCAAATTCATTCACATTTCTTGCATGGGACCTAAGCATGCACCCAAGGATAGAATTTGATTTTTCAACCAATTTATATGCACTGGAGCATGTGCATGTAGTTCAAATTTGAATTATGCACATAAAATGCATTGAAAACTCAGTTAATTCATAAAAATGTCAAAACGAACCCCGAAAAATCACAAAAAAATCACACAACACTCCTCTTGTTCTATGTTGACACGAGAAAATAATTTGAAAGCAATAAGAGGCAATGGATATTGTTTCGTCCACAAAGGTGGGA
>NC_057805.1:413332360-413411400 GCF_018294505.1 Triticum aestivum | reverse complement strand
TAATGCCGCTCCAGGATAGCATTACAAGTTTCATGAATTTCAGTCGAGTTTTGGATTTACTAGAATTTAAAAACCAGGCATCTCAATGTTTTGCCGGCAATCAACGGTGCCCCGGTGTTTGAAATTCATTCCCATTTCTTGCATGGGACCTAAGCATGCACCCAAGGACACAGATTTGATTTTTCAACCAATTTATAGGCACTGGAGCATGTGCATGTAGTTCAAATTTGAATTATACACATAAAATGCACCGAAAACTCAGTTAATGCATAAAAATGTCCAAACGAACCTTGAAAAATCACAAAAAATCACAGAACACTCATGTTGTTCTATGTTGCCACGAGAAAATAATTTGAAAGCAATAAGAGGCAATGGATATTGTTTCGTCCACAAAGGTGGGACGTTCCCTACCGAAAACCATCATGCTTGTTGTGAGAAGCTCCGGTTTGTGAGAAGCATATACCCAAACCTGCCCCAAATAGGACAAAATTTTGTAGCACGGCATGTTGATGCCGCTCCAGGATAGCATTACAAGTTTCATGAATTTCAGTCGAGTTTTGGATTTACTAGAATTTAAAAACCAGGCATCTCAATGTTTTGCCGGCAATCAAAGGTGCCCCGGTGTTAGAAATTCATTCCCATTTCTTGCATGGGACCTAAGCATGCACCCAAGGACACATATTTGATTTTCAACCAATTTATATGCACTGGAGCATGTGCTTGTAGTTCGAATTTGAATTATGCACATAAAATGCATTGAAAACTCAGTTAATGCATAAAAATGTCCAAACGAACCCTGAAAAATCACAAAAAATACACAACACTCCTCTTCTTCTATGTTGACACGAGAAAATAATTTGAAAGCAATAAGAGGCAATGGATATTGTTTCGTCCACAAAGGTGGGACGTTCCTTACCGAAAACCATCATGCTTGTTGTGAGAAGCTCCGGTTTGTGAGAAGCATATACCCAAACCTGCCCCAAATGGGACGAAATTTGCACCATGGCATGTTGATGCCGCTCCATGAAAGCATGCCAAGTTTTATGAATTTCAGACGAGTTTTGGATTTACTAGAATTTAAAAACCAGGCATCTCAATGTTTTGACGGCAATCAACGGTGCCCCGGTGTTTCAAATTCATTCACATTTCTTGCATGGGACCTAAGCATGCACCCAAGGATAGAATTTGATTTTTCAACCAATTTATATGCACTGGAGCATGTGCATGTAGTTCAAATTTGAATTATGCACATAAAATTCATTGAAAACTCAGTTAATGCATAAAAATGTCCAAACGAACCCCGAAAAATCACACAACACTCCTCTTGTTCTATGTTGACACGAGAAAATAATTTGAAATCAATAAGAGGCAATGGATATTGTTTCGTCCACAAAGGTGGGACGTTCCCTACGGAAAACCATCATGCTTGTTGTGAGAAGCTCCGGTTTGTGAGAAGCATATACCCAAACCTGCCCCAAATAGGACAAAATTTAGTAGCACGGCATGTTGATGCCGCTCCAGGATAGCATTACAAGTTTCATGAATTTTAGTTGAGTTTTCGATTTACTAGAATTTAAAAACCAGGCATGTCAATGTTTTGCCGGCAATCAACGGCGCCCCGATGTTTCAAATTCATTCCCATTTCTTGCATGGGACCTAAGCATGCACCCAAGGACACAGATTTGATTTTTCAACCAATTTATATGCACTGGAGCATGTGCATGTAGTTCAAATTTGAATTATGCACATAAAATGCATTGAAAACTCAGTTAATTCATAAAAATGTCCAAACGAACCCCGAAAAATCACAAAAAAATCACACAACACTCCTCTTGTTCTATGTTGACACGAGAAAATAATTTGAAAGCAATAAGAGGCAATGGATATTGTTTCGTCCACAAAGGTGCGAAGTTCCTTACTGAAAACCACAATGCTTGTTGTGAGAAGCTCCGGTTTGTGAGAAGCATATACCCAAACCTGCCCAAAATGGGACAAAATCTGCACCATGGCATGTCGATGCTGCTCCATGATAGCATGCCAAGTTTCATGAATTTCAGACGAGTTTTGGATTTACTAGAATTTAAAAACCAGGCATCTCAATGTTTTGCCGGCAATCAACGGTGCCCCGGTGTTTGAAATTCATTCTCATTTCTTGCATGGGACCTAAGCATGCACCCAAGGACTCAGATTTGATTTTTCAACCAATTTATATCCACTGGAGCTTGTACATGTAGTTCAAATTTGAATTGTGCACATAAAATGCATTGAAAACTCAGTTAATGCATAAAAATGTCCAAACGAACCCCGACAAATCACAAAAAATCACACAACACTCCTCTTGTTCTATGTTGACACGAGAAAAAATTGAAAGCAATAAGAGGCAATGGATATCCTTTCCTCCACAACGGTGGACGTTCCCTACCAAAAACCATCATGCTTGTTGTGAGAAGCTCTGGTTTGTGAGAAGCATATACCCAAACCTGCGCCAAATAGGACAAAATCTGTAGCACGGCATGCTAATGCCGCTCCAGGATAGCATTACAAGTTTCATGAATTTCAGTCGAGTTTTGGATTTACTAGAATTTAAAAACCAGGCATCTCAATGTTTTGCCGGCAATCAACGGTGCCCCGGTGTTTGAAATTCATTCCCATTTCTTGCATGGGACCTAAGCATGCACCCAAGGACACAGATTTGATTTTTCAACCAATTTATAGGCACTGGAGCATGTGCATGTAGTTCAAATTTGAATTATACACATAAAATGCACCGAAAACTCAGTTAATGCATAAAAATGTCCAAACGAACCTTGAAAAATCACAAAAAATCACAGAACACTCATGTTGTTCTATGTTGCCACGAGAAAATAATTTGAAAGCAATAAGAGGCAATGGATATTGTTTCGTCCACAAAGGTGGGACGTTCCCTACCGAGAACCATCATGCTTGTTGTGAGAAGCTCCGGTTTGTGAGAAGCATATACCCAAACCTGCCCCAAATAGGACAAAATTTTGTAGCACGACATGTTGATGCCGCTCCAGGATAGCATTACAAGTTTCATGAATTTCAGTCGAGTTTTGGATTTACTAGAATTTAAAAACCAGGCATCTCAATGTTTTGCCGGCAATCAAAGGTGCCCCGGTGTTAGAAATTCATTCCCATTTCTTGCATGGGACCTAAGCATGCACCCAAGGACACATATTTGATTTTCAACCAATTTATATGCACTGGAGCATGTGCTTGTAGTTCGAATTTGAATTATGCACATAAAATGCATTGAAAACTCAGTTAATGCATAAAAATGTCCAAACGAACCCTGAAAAATCACAAAAAATACACAACACTCCTCTTCTTCTATGTTGACACGAGAAAATAATTTGAAAGCAATAAGAGGCAATGGATATTGTTTCGTCCACAAAGGTGGGACGTTCCTTACGGAAAACCATCATGCTTGTTGTGAGAAGCTCCGGTTTGTGACAAGCATATACCCAAACCTGCCCCAAATGGGACGAAATTTGCACCATGGCATGTTGATGCCGCTCCATGAAAGCATGCCAAGTTTTATGAATTTCAGACGAGTTTTGGATTACTAGAATTTAAAAACCAGGCATCTCAATGTTTTGACGGCAATCAACGGTGCCCCGGTGTTTCAAATTCATTCACATTTCTTGCATGGGACCTAAGCATGCACCCAAGGATAGAATTTGATTTTTCAACCAATTTATATGCACTGGAGCATGTGCATGTAGTTCAAATTTGAATTATGCACATAAAATTCATTGAAAACTCAGTTAATGCATAAAAATGTCCAAACGAACCCCGAAAAATCACACAACACTCCTCTTGTTCTATGTTGACACGAGAAAATAATTTGAAAGCAATAAGAGGCAATGGATATTGTTTCGTCCACAAAGGTGGGACGTTCCCTACCGAAAACCATCATGCTTGTTGTCAGAAGCTCCGGTTTGTGAGAAGCATATACCCAAACCTGCCCCAAATGGGACAAATTTTGTACCACGACATGTTGATGCCGCTCCATGATTGCTTGCCAAGTTTCATGAATTTCAGACGAGTTTTGGATTTACTAGAATTTAAAAACCAGGCATCTCAATGTTTTGCCGGCAATCAATGGTGACCCGGTGTTTGAAATTCATTCCCATTTCTTGCATGGGACGTAAGCATGCACCCAAGGGCACAGATTTGATTTTTCAACCAATTTATAGACACGGGAGCATGTGCATGTAGTTCAAATTTGAATTATGCACATAAAATGCATTGAAAACTCAGTTAATTCATAGAAATGTCCATACGAACCCCGAAAAATCACAAAAAATCACACAACACTCTTGTTGTTCTATGTTGACACGAGAAAAAAATTGAAAGCAATAAGAGGCAATGGATATCGTTTCGTCCACAACGGTGGACGTTCCCTACAAAAAACCATCATGCTTGTTGTGAGAAACTCCGGTTTGTGAGAAGCATATACCCAAACCTGCCCCAAATGGGACAAAATTTGTACCATGGCATGTTGATCCCGCTCCATGATTGCATGCCAAATTTCATGAATTTCAGACAAGTTTTGGATTTACTAGAATTTAAAAACCAGGCATCTCAATGTTTTGCCGGCAATCAACGGTGCCCCGGTGTTTGTAATTCATTCCCATTTCTTGCATGGGACCTAAGCATGCACCCAAGGACACAGATTTGATTTTTCAACCAATTTATAGGCACTGGAGCATGTGCATCTAGTTCAAATTTGAATTATACACATAAAATGCATTGAAAACTCAGTTAATGCATAAAAATGTCCAAACGAACCCTGAAAAATCACAAAAAATCACACAACACTCCTGTTGTTCTACGTTGACACGAGAAAATAATTTGAAAGTATTAAGAGGCAATGGATATTGTTTCCTCCACAAACGTGGGACGTTCCCTACCGAAAACCATCATGCTTGTTGTGAGATGCTCCGGTTTGTGAGCAGCATATGCCCAAACCTACCCCAAATAGGACAAGATTTGTAGCACGGCATGTTGATGCCGCTCTAGGATAGCGTTACAAGTTTCGTGAATTTCAGTCGAGTTTTGGATTTACTAGAATTTTAAAACCAGGCATCTCAATGTTTTGCCGGCAACCAACGGTGCCCCGGTGTTTGAAATTCATTCCCATTTCTTGCATGGGACCTAAGCATGCACCCAAGGACACAGATTTGATTTTTCAACCAATTTATATGCAATGGAGCATGTGCATGTAGTTCAAATTTGAATTATGCACATAAAATAAATTGAAAACTCAGTTAATGCATAAAAATGTCCAAACGAACCCCGAAAAATCACAAAAAATCACACAACACTCCTGTGGTTCTACGTTGACACGAGAAAATAATTTGAAAGCAATAAGAGGCAATGGATATTGTTTCGTCCACAAAGGTGGGACGTTCCCTACCGAAAACCATCATGCTTGTTGTGAGAAGCTCCGGTTTGTGAGATGCATATACCCAAACCTGCCCCAAATGGGACAAATTTTGTACCACGACATGTTGATGCCGCTCCATGATTGCATGCCAAGTTTCATGAATTTCAGACGAGTTTTGGATTTACTAGAATTTAAAAACCAGGCATCTCAATGTTTTGCCGGCAATCAACGGTGACCCGGTGTTTGAAATTCATTCCCATTTCTTGCATGGGACGTAAGCATGCACCCAAGGGCACAGATTTGATTTTTCAACCAATTTACAGGCACTGGAGCATGTGCATGTAGTTCAAATTTGAATTATGCACATAAAATGCATTGAAAACTCAGTTAATGCATAAAAATGTCCAAACGAACCCTGAAAAATCACAAAAAATCACACAACACTCCTGATGTTCTATGTTGACACGAGAAAATAATTTGAAAGCAATAAGAGGCAATGGATATTGTTTCGTCCACAAAGGTGGGACGTTCCTTACCGAAAACCATGATGCTTGTTATGAGAAACTCCGGTTTGTGAGAAGCATATACCCAAACCTGCCCCAAATGGGACAAAATTTGTACCATGGCACGTTGATGCCGCTCCATGATAGCATGCAAAGTTTCATGAATTTCAGACGAGTTTTGGATTTACTAGAATTTAAAAACCAGGCATCTCAATGTTTTGCCGGCAATCAACGGTGCCCCGGTGTTTGAAATTCATTCCCACTTGCATGGGACCTAAGCAGGCACCCAAGGACTCAGATTTGATTTTACAACCAATTTTTATGCACTGGAGCTTGTGCATGTAGTTCAAATTTGAATTGTTCACCTGAAATGCATTGAAAACTCAGTAAATGCATAAAAATGTCCAAACGAACCCCGACAAATCACAAAAAATCACACAACACTCCTCTTGTTCTATGTTGACACGAGAAAATAATTTGAAAGCAATAAGAGGCAATGGATATTGTTTCGTCCACAACGGTGGACGTTCCCTACCGAAAACCATCATGCTTGTTGTGAGAAGCTCCGGTTTGTGAGAAGCATACACCCAAACCTGCCCCCAAATGGGACAAACTTTGTACCATGCCATGTTGATGCCGCTCCATCATAGCATGCCAAGTTTCATTAATTTCAGACGAGTTTTGGATTTACTAGAATTTAAAAACCAGGCATCTCAATGTTTTGCCGGCAATGAACGGTGCCCCGGTGTTTGAAATTCATTCCCATTTTTTGCATGGGACGTAAGCATGCACCCAAGGGCACAGATTTGATTTTTCAACCAATTTATAGGCACTGGAGCATGTGCATGTAGTTCAAATTTGAATTATGCACATAAAATGCATTGAAAACTCAGTTAATGCATAAAAATGTCCAAACGAACTATGAAAAATCAGAAAAAATCACACAACACTCCTGATGTTCTATGTTGACACGAGAAAATAATTTGAAAGCAATAAGAGGCAATGGATATTGTTTCCTCCACAAAGGTGGGACGTTCCTTACCGAAAACCATGATGCTTGTTATGAGAAGCTCCGGTTTGTGAGAAGCATATACCCAAACCTGCCCCAAATGGGACAAATTTGTACCATGGCACGTTGATGCCGCTCCATGATAGCATGCCAAGTTTCATGAATTTCAGACGAGTTTTGGATTTACTATACTTTAAAAACCAGGAATCTCAATGTTTTGCCGGCAATAAACGGTGCCCCGGTGTTTGAAATTCATTCCCATTTCTTGCATGGGACCTAAGCATGCAGCCAGGGACACATATTTGATTTTTCAACCAATTTATATGCACTAGAGCATGTGCATGTAGTTCAAATTTGAATTCTGCACACAAAATGCATTGAAAACTCAGTTAATGCATAAAAATGTCCAAACGAACCTCGAAAATCACAAAAAATCACACAACACTCCTGTTGTTCTATGTTGACACGAGAAAATAATTTGAAAGCAATAAGAGGCAATGGATATTGTTTCATCCACAAAGGTGGGACGTTCCCTACCGAAAACCATCATGCTTATTGTGAGAAGCTCCGGTTTGTGAGAAGCATATACCCAAACCTGCCCCAAATAGGACAAAATTTGTAGCACGGCATGTTGATGCCGCTCCAGGATAGCATTACAAGTTTCATGAATTTCAGTCGAGTTTTGGATTTACTAGAATTTGAAAACCAGGCATCTCAATGTTTTGCCGGCAATCAACGGTGCCCCGGTGTTTGAAATTCATTCCAATTTCTTGCGTGGGACCTAAGCATGCACCCAAGGACACAGATTTGTTTTTTCAACCAATTTATATGCACTGGAGCATGTGCATGTAGTTCAAATTTGAATTATGCACATAAATAAATTGAAAACTCAGTTAATGCATAAAAATGTCCAAACGAACCCCGAAAAATCACAAAAAATCACAGAACACTCCTGTTGTTCTACGTTGATACGAGAAAATAATTTGAAAGCAATAAGAGGCAATGGATATTGTTTCCTCCACAAAGGTGGGACGTTCCCTACGGAAAACCATCATGCTTGTTGTGAGAAGCTCCGGTTTGTGAGAAGCATATACCCAAACCTGCCCCAAATGGGACAAAATTTGTACCACGACATGTTGATGCCGCTCCATGATTGCATGCCAAGTTTCATGAATTTTAGACGAGTTTTGGATTTACTAGAATTTAAAAACCAGACATCTCAATGTTTTGCCGGCAATCAACGGTGCCCCGGTGTTTGAAATTCATTCCCACTTGCATGGGACCAAAGCATGCACCCAAGGACTCAGATTTGATTTTTCAACCAATTTATATGCACTGGAGCATGTGCATGTAGTTCAAATTTGAATTGTTCACCTGAAATGCATTGAAAACTCAGTTAATGCATAAAAATGTGCAAACAAACCCCGAAAAATCACAAAAAATCACACAACACTCCTGTTGTTCTATGTTGACACGAGAAAAAAATTGAAAGCAATAAGAGGCAATGGATATCGTTTCGTCCACAACGGTGGACGTTCCCTACCAAAAACCATCATGCTTGTTGTAAGAAGCTCCGGTTTGTGAGAAGTATATACCCAAACCTGCCCCAAATGGGACAAAATTTGTACCACGGCATGTTGATGCCGCTCCATGATTGCATGCCAAGTTTCATGAATTTCAGACGAGTTTTGGATTTACTATAATTTAAAAACCAGGCATCTCAATGTTTTGCCGGCAATGAACGGTGCCCCGGTGTTTGAAATTCATTCCCATTTCTTGCAAGGGACGTAAGCATGCACTCAAGGACACATATTTGATTTTTCAACCAATTTATAGGCACTGGAGCATGTGCATGTAGTTCAAATTTTAATTATGCACATAAAATGCATTGAAAACTCAGTTAATGCATAAAAATGTCCAAACGAACCCTGAAAAATCACAAAAAATCACACAACACTCCTGTTGTTCTATGTTGACATGAGAAAATAATTTGAAAGCAATAAGAGGCAATGGATATTGTTTCGTCCACAAAGGTGGGACGTTCCTTACCGAAAACCATGATGCTTGTTATGAGAAGCTCCGGTTTGTGAGAAGCATATACCCAAACCTGCCCCAAATGGGACAAAATTTGTACCATGGCACGTTGATGCCGCTCCATGATAGTATGCCAAGTTTCATGAATTTCAGACGAGTTTTGGATTTACTAGAATTTAAAACCCAGGCATCTCGATGTTTTGCCGGCAATCAACGGTGCCCCGGTGTTTGAAATTCATTCCCATTTCTTGCATGGGACCTAAGCATGCAGCCAGGGACACAGATTTGATTTTTCAACCAATTTATATGCACTAGAGCATGTGCATGTAGTTCAAATTTGAATTGTGCACACAAAATGCATTGAAAACTCAGTTAATGCATAAAAATGTCCAAACGAACCCCGAAAATCACAAAAAATCACACAACACTCCTGTTGTTCTATGTTTACACGAGAAAATAATTTGAAAGCAATAAGAGGCAATGGATATTGTTTCGTCCACAAAGGTGGGACGTTCCCTACCGAAAACCATCATGCTTGTTGTGAGAAGCTCCGGTTTGTGAGAAGCATATACCCAAACCTGCCCCAAATAGGACAAAATTTGTAGCACGGCATGTTGATGCCGCTCCAGGATAGCATTACAAGTTTCATGAATTTCAGTCGAGTTTTGGATTTACTAGAATTTAAAAACCAGGCATCTCAATGTTTTGCCGGCAATCAACGGTGCCCCGGTGTTTGAAATTCATTCCAATTTCTTGCATGGGACCTAAGCATGCACCCAAGGACACAGATTTGTTTTTTCAACCAATTTATATGCACTGGAGCATGTGCATGTAGTTCAAATTTGAATTATGCACATAAATAAATTGAAAACTCAGTTAATGCATAAAAATGTCCAAACGAACCCCGAAAAATCACAAAAAATCACACAACACTCCTGTTGTTCTACGTTGACACGAGAAAATAATTTGAAAGCAATAAGAGGCAATGGATATTGTTTCCTCCACAAAGGTGGGACGTTCCCTACCAAAAACCATCATGCTTGTTGTGAGAAGCTCCGGTTTGTGAGAAGCATATACCCAAACCTGCCCCAAATGGGACAAAATTTGTACCACGACATGTTGATGCCGCTCCATGATTGCATGCCAAGTTTCATGAATTTCAGACGAGTTTTGAATTTACTAGAATTTAAAAACCAGGCATCTCAATGTTTTGCCGGCAATCAACGGTGCCCCGGTGTTTGAAATTCATTCCCATTTCTTGCATGGGACCTAAGCATGCACCCAAGGACACAGATTTGATTTTTCCACTAATTTATATGCACTGGAGCATGTGCATGTTGTTCAAATTTGAATTATGCACATAAAATGCATTGAAACCTCAGTTAATGCATAAAAATGTCCAAACAAACCCCGAAAAGTCACAAAAAATCACACAACACTCCTCTTGTTCTATGTTGACACGAGAAAATAATTTGAAAGCAATAAGAGACAATGGATATTGTTTCGTCCACAAAGGTGGGACGTTCGTTACCGAAACCATCATGCTTGTTGTGAGAAGCTCCGGTTTGTGAGAAGCATATACCCAAACCTGCCCCAAATGGGACAAAATTTGCACCATGGCATGTTGATGCCGCTCCATGATAGCATGCCAAGTTTCATGAATTTCAGACGAGTTTTGGATTTACTAGAATTTAGAAACCAGGCATCTCCATGTTTTGCCGGCAATCAACGGTGCCCCGGTGTTTCAAATTCATTCACATTTCTTGCATGGGACCTAAGCATGCACCCAAGGACACAGATTTGATTTTTTAACCAATTTATATGCACTGGAGCATGTGCATGTAGTTCAAATTTGAATTATGCACATAAAATGCATTGAAAACTCAGTTAATGCATAAAAATGTCCAAATGAACCCCGAAAAATCACAAAAAATCACACAACACTCCTCTTGTTCTATGTTGACACGAGAAAATAATTTGAAAGCAATAAGAGGCAATGGATATTGTTTCGTCCACAAAGGTGGGACGTTCCTTATCGAAAACCATCATGCTTGTTGTGAGAAGCTCCGGTTTGTGAGAAGCATATACCCAAACCTGCCCCAAATGGGACAAAAATTTTACCATGGCATGTTGATGCCGCTCCATGATTGCATGCCAAGTTTCATGAATTTCAGACGAGTTTTGGATTTACTAGAATTTAAAAACCAGGCATCTCAATGTTTTGCCGGCAATCAACGGTGCCCCGGTGTTTTAAATTCATTCCCATTTCTTGCATGGGACCTAAGCATGCACCCAAGGACACAGATTTGATTTTTCAACCAATTTATATGCACTGGAGCATGTGCATGTAGTTCTGATTTGAATTATGCACATAAAATGCATTGAAAACTCAGTTAATGCATAGAAATGTCCAAACGAACCCCGAAAAATCACAAAAAATCACACAACACTCCTGTTGTTCTATGTTGACACGAGACAAAAATTGAAAGCAATAAGAGGCAATGGATATCGTTTCGTCCACAACGGTGGACGTTCCCTACCAAAAACCATCATGCTTGTTGTGACAAGCTCCGGTTTGTGAGAAGCATATACCCAAACCTGCCCCAAATGGGACAAAATTTGTACCATGGCATGTTGATGCTGCTCCATGATTGCATGCCAAGTTTCATGAATTTCAGACGAGTTTTGGATTTACTAGAATTTAAAAACCAGGCATCTCAATGTTTTGCCGGCAATCAATGGTGCCCCGGTGTTTTAAATTCATTCCCATTTCTTGCATGGGACCTAAGCATGCACCCAAAGACACAGATTTGATTTTTCAACCAATTTATAGGCACTGGAGCATGTGCATGTAGTTTGAATTTGAATTATACACATAAAATGCATTGAAAACTCAGTTAGTGCATAAAAATGTCCAAACGAACCCTGAAAAATCACAAAAAATCACAGAACACTCCTGTTGTTCTATGTTGACATGAGAAAATAATTTAAAAGCAATAAGAGGCAATGGATATTGTTTCGTCCACAAAGGAGGGATGTTCCCTACCGAAAACCATCATGCTTGTTGTAAGAAGCTCCGGTTTGTGAGAAGCATATACCCAAACCTGCCCCAAATAGAACAAAATTTGTAGCACGGCATGTTGATGCCGCTCCAGGATAGCATTACAAGTTTCATGAATTTCAGTCGAGTTTTGGATTTACTAGAATTTAAAAACCAGGCATCTCAATGTTTTGTCGGCAATCAACGGCGCTCCGGTGTTTGAAATTCATTCCCATTTCTTGCATGGGACCTAAGCATGCACCCAAGGACACAGATTTGATTTTTCAACCAATTTATAGGCACGGGAGCATGTGCATGTAGTTCAAATTTGAATTATGCACATAAAATGCATTGAAAACTCAGTTAATGCATAGAAATGTCCAAACGAACCCCGAAAAATCACAAAAAATCACACAACACTCCTGTTGTTCTATGTTGACACGAGACAAAAATTGAAAGCAATAAGAGGCAATGGATATCGTTTCGTCCACAATGGTGGACGTTCCCTACCAAAAACCATCATGCTTGTTGTGAGAAGCTCCGGTTTGTGAGAAGCATATACCCAAACCTGCCCCAAATGGGACAAAATTTGTACCATAGCATGTTGATGCCGCTCCATGATTGCATGCCAAATTTCATGAATTTCAGACAAGTTTTGGATTTACTAGAATTTAAAAACCAGGCATCTCAATGTTTTCCCGGCAATCAAAGGTGCCCCGATGTTTGTAATTCATTCCCATTTTTAGCATGGGACCTAAGCATGCACCCAAGGACACAGATTTGATTTTTCAACCAATTTATATGCACTGAGCTTGTGCATGTAGTTCAAATTTGAATTGTGCACATAAAATTCATTGAAAACTCAGTTAATGCATAAAAATGTCCAAACGAACCATGAAAAATCACACAACACTCCTGTTGTTCTATGTTGACATGAGAAAATAATTTGAAAGCAATAAGAAGCAATGGATATTGTTTCGTCCACAAAGGTGGGACGTTCCCTACCGAAAACCATCATGCTTGTTGTGAGAAGCTCCGGTTTGTGAGAAGCATATACCCAAACCTGCTCCAAATAGGACAAAATTTGAAGCACGGCATGTTGATGCCGCTCCAGGATAGCATTACAAGTTTCATGAATTTCAGTCGAGTTTTGGATTTACTAGAATTTAAAAACCAGGCATCTCAATGGTTTGCCGGTAATCAACGGCGCCCCGGTGTTTGAAATTCATTCCCATTTCTTGCATGGGACCTAAGCATGCACCCAAGGACACAGATTTGATTTTTCCACTAATTTATATGCACTGGAGCATGTGCATGTTGTTCAAATTTGAATTATGCACATAAAATGCATTGAAACCTCAGTTAATGCATAAAAATGTCCAAACAAACCCCGAAAAGTCACAAAAAATCACACAACACTCCTCTTGTTCTATGTTGACACGAGAAAATAATTTGAAAGCAATAAGAGACAATGGATATTGTTTCGTCCACAAAGGTGGGACGTTCGTTACCGAAACCATCATGCTTGTTGTGAGAAGCTCCGGTTTGTGAGAAGCATATACCCAAACCTGCCCCAAATGGGACAAAATTTGCACCATGGCATGTTGATGCCGCTCCATGATAGCATGCCAAGTTTCATGAATTTCAGACGAGTTTTGGATTTACTAGAATTTAGAAACCAGGCATCTCCATGTTTTGCCGGCAATCAACGGTGCCCCGGTGTTTCAAATTCATTCACATTTCTTGCATGGGACCTAAGCATGCACCCAAGGACACAGATTTGATTTTTTAACCAATTTATATGCACTGGAGCATGTGCATGTAGTTCAAATTTGAATTATGCACATAAAATGCATTGAAAACTCAGTTAATGCATAAAAATGTCCAAATGAACCCCGAAAAATCACAAAAAATCACACAACACTCCTCTTGTTCTATGTTGACACGAGAAAATAATTTGAAAGCAATAAGAGGCAATGGATATTGTTTCGTCCACAAAGGTGGGACGTTCCTTATCGAAAACCATCATGCTTGTTGTGAGAAGCTCCGGTTTGTGAGAAGCATATACCCAAACCTGCCCCAAATGGGACAAAAATTTTACCATGGCATGTTGATGCCGCTCCATGATTGCATGCCAAGTTTCATGAATTTCAGACGAGTTTTGGATTTACTAGAATTTAAAAACCAGGCATCTCAATGTTTTGCCGGCAATCAACGGTGCCCCGGTGTTTTAAATTCATTCCCATTTCTTGCATGGGACCTAAGCATGCACCCAAGGACACAGATTTGATTTTTCAACCAATTTATATGCACTGGAGCATGTGCATGTAGTTCTGATTTGAATTATGCACATAAAATGCATTGAAAACTCAGTTAATGCATAGAAATGTCCAAACGAACCCCGAAAAATCACAAAAAATCACACAACACTCCTGTTGTTCTATGTTGACACGAGACAAAAATTGAAAGCAATAAGAGGCAATGGATATCGTTTCGTCCACAACGGTGGACGTTCCCTACCAAAAACCATCATGCTTGTTGTGACAAGCTCCGGTTTGTGAGAAGCATATACCCAAACCTGCCCCAAATGGGACAAAATTTGTACCATGGCATGTTGATGCTGCTCCATGATTGCATGCCAAGTTTCATGAATTTCAGACGAGTTTTGGATTTACTAGAATTTAAAAACCAGGCATCTCAATGTTTTGCCGGCAATCAATGGTGCCCCGGTGTTTTAAATTCATTCCCATTTCTTGCATGGGACCTAAGCATGCACCCAAAGACACAGATTTGATTTTTCAACCAATTTATAGGCACTGGAGCATGTGCATGTAGTTTGAATTTGAATTATACACATAAAATGCATTGAAAACTCAGTTAGTGCATAAAAATGTCCAAACGAACCCTGAAAAATCACAAAAAATCACAGAACACTCCTGTTGTTCTATGTTGACATGAGAAAATAATTTAAAAGCAATAAGAGGCAATGGATATTGTTTCGTCCACAAAGGAGGGATGTTCCCTACCGAAAACCATCATGCTTGTTGTGAGAAGCTCCGGTTTGTGAGAAGCATATACCCAAACCTGCCCCAAATAGAACAAAATTTGTAGCACGGCATGTTGATGCCGCTCCAGGATAGCATTACAAGTTTCATGAATTTCAGTCGAGTTTTGGATTTACTAGAATTGAAAAACCAGGCATCTCAATGTTTTGTCGGCAATCAACGGCGCTCCGGTGTTTGAAATTCATTCCCATTTCTTGCATGGGACCTAAGCATGCACCCAAGGACACAGATTTGATTTTTCAACCAATTTATAGGCACGGGAGCATGTGCATGTAGTTCAAATTTGAATTATGCACATAAAATGCATTGAAAACTCAGTTAATGCATAGAAATGTCCAAACGAACCCCGAAAAATCACAAAAAATCACACAACACTCCTGTTGTTCTATGTTGACACGAGACAAAAATTGAAAGCAATAAGAGGCAATGGATATCGTTTCGTCCACAATGGTGGACGTTCCCTACCAAAAACCATCATGCTTGTTGTGAGAAGCTCCGGTTTGTGAGAAGCATATACCCAAACCTGCCCCAAATGGGACAAAATTTGTACCATGGCATGTTGATGCCGCTCCATGATTGCATGCCAAATTTCATGAATTTCAGACAAGTTTTGGATTTACTAGAATTTAAAAACCAGGCATCTCAATGTTTTCCCGGCAATCAAAGGTGCCCCGATGTTTGTAATTCATTCCCATTTCTAGCATGGGACCTAAGCATGCACCCAAGGACACAGATTTGATTTTTCAACCAATTTATATGCACTGAGCTTGTGCATGTAGTTCAAATTTGAATTGTGCACATAAAATTCATTGAAAACTCAGTTAATGCATAAAAATGTCCAAACGAACCATGAAAAATCACACAACACTCCTGTTGTTCTATGTTGACATGAGAAAATAATTTGAAAGCAATAAGAAGCAATGGATATTGTTTCGTCCACAAAGGTGGGACGTTCCCTACCGAAAACCATCATGCTTGTTGTGAGAAGCTCCGGTTTGTGAGAAGCATATACCCAAACCTGCTCCAAATAGGACAAAATTTGAAGCACGGCATGTTGATGCCGCTCCAGGATAGCATTACAAGTTTCATGAATTTCAGTCGAGTTTTGGATTTACTAGAATTTAAAAACCAGGCATCTCAATGGTTTGCCGGTAATCAACGGCGCCCCGGTGTTTGAAATTCATTCCCATTTCTTGCATGGGACCTAAGCATGCACCCAAGGACACAGATTTGATTTTTCCACTAATTTATATGCACTGGAGCATGTGCATGTTGTTCAAATTTGAATTATGCACATAAAATGCATTGAAACCTCAGTTAATGCATAAAAATGTCCAAACAAACCCCGAAAAGTCACAAAAAATCACACAACACTCCTCTTGTTCTATGTTGACACGAGAAAATAATTTGAAAGCAATAAGAGACAATGGATATTGTTTCGTCCACAAAGGTGGGACGTTCGTTACCGAAACCATCATGCTTGTTGTGAGAAGCTCCGGTTTGTGAGAAGCATATACCCAAACCTGCCCCAAATGGGACAAAATTTGCACCATGGCATGTTGATGCCGCTCCATGATAGCATGCCAAGTTTCATGAATTTCAGACGAGTTTTGGATTTACTAGAATTTAGAAACCAGGCATCTCAATGTTTTGCCGGCAATCAACGGTGCCCCGGTGTTTCAAATTCATTCACATTTCTTGCATGGGACCTAAGCATGCACCCAAGGACACAGATTTGATTTTTTAACCAATTTATATGCACTGGAGCATGTGCATGTAGTTCAAATTTGAATTATGCACATAAAATGCATTGAAAACTCAGTTAATGCATAAAAATGTCCAAATGAACCCCGAAAAATCACAAAAAATCACACAACACTCCTCTTGTTCTATGTTGACACGAGAAAATAATTTGAAAGCAATAAGAGGCAATGGATATTGTTTCGTCCACAAAGGTGGGACGTTCCTTATCGAAAACCATCATGCTTGTTGTGAGAAGCTTCGGTTTGTGAGAAGCATATACCCAAACCTGCCCCAAATGGGACAAAATTTTTACCATGGCATGTTGATGCCGCTCCATGATTGCATGCCAAGTTTCATGAATTTCAGACGAGTTTTGGATTTACTAGAATTTAAAAACCAGGCATCTCAATGTTTTGCCGGCAATCAACGGTGCCCCGGTGTTTTAAATTCATTCCCATTTCTTGCATGGGACCTAAGCATGCACCCAAGGACACAGATTTGATTTTTCAACCAATTTATATGCACTGGAGCATGTGCATGTAGTTCTGATTTGAATTATGCACATAAAATGCATTGAAAACTCAGTTAATGCATAGAAATGTCCAAACGAACCCCGAAAAATCACAAAAAATCACACAACACTCCTGTTGTTCTATGTTGACACGAGACAAAAATTGAAAGCAATAAGAGGCAATGGATATCGTTTCGTCCACAACGGTGGACGTTCCCTACCAAAAACCATCATGCTTGTTGTGAGAAGCTCCGGTTTGTGAGAAGCATATACCCAAACCTGCCCCAAATGGGACAAAATTTGTACCATGGCATGTTGATGCCGCTCCATGATTGCATGCCAAGTTTCATGAATTTCAGACAAGTTTTGGATTTACTAGAATTTAAAAACCAGGCATCTCAATGTTTTCCCGGCAATCAAAGGTGCCCCAATGTTTGAAATTCATTCCCATTTCTAGCATGGGACCTAAGCATGCACCCAAGGACACAGATTTGATTTTTCAACCAATTTATATGCACTGGAGCTTGTGCATGTAGTTCAAATTTGAATTGTGCACATAAAATTCATTGAAAACTCAGTTAATGCATAAAAATGTCCAAACGAACCATGAAAAATCACAAAAAATCACACAACACTCCTGTTGTTCTGTGTTGACATGAGAAAATAATTTAAAAGCAATAAAAGGCAATGGATATTGTTTCGTCCACAAAGGAGGGACGTTCCCTACCGAAAACCATCATGTTTGTTGTGAGAAGCTCCGGTTTGTGAGAAGCATATACCCAAACCTGCCCCAAATAGGACAAAATTTGTAGCACGGCATGTTGATGCCGCTCCAGGATAGCATTACAAGTTTCATGAATTTCAGAAGAGTTTTGGATTTACTAGAATTTAAAAACCAGGCATCTCAATGTTTTGTCGGCAATCAACGGCGCTCCGGTGTTTGAAATTCATTCCCATTTCTTGCATGGGACCTAAGCATGCACCTAAGGACACAGATTTGATTTTTCAACCAATTTATAGGCACGGGAGCATGTGCATGTAGTTCAAATTTGAATTATGCACATAAAATGCATTGAAAACTCAGTTAATGCATAGAAATGTCCAAACGAACCCCGAAAAATCACAAAAAATCACACAACACTCCTGTTGTTCTATGTTGACACGAGACAAAAATTGAAAGCAATAAGAGGCAATGGATATCGTTTCGTCCACAATGGTGGACGTTCCCTACCAAAAACCATCATGCTTGTTGTGAGAAGCTCCGGTTTGTGAGAAGCATATACCAAAACCTTCCCCAAATGGGACAAAATTTGTACCATGGCATGTTGATGCCGCTCCATGATTGCATGCCAAGTTTCATGAATTTCAGACAAGTTTTGGATTTACTAGAATTTAAAAACCAGGCATCTCAATGTTTTCACGGCAATCAAAGGTGCCCCGATGTTTGAAATTCATTCCCATTTCTAGCATGGGACCTAAGCATGCACCCAAGGACACAGATTTGATTTTTCAACCAATTTATATGCACTGAGCTTGTGCATGTAGTTCAAATTTGAATTGTGCACATAAAATTCATTGAAAACTCAGTTAATGCATAAAAATGTCCAAACGAACCATGAAAAATCACACAACACTCCTGTTGTTCTATGTTGACATGAGAAAATAATTTGAAAGCAATAAGAAGCAATGGATATTGTTTCGTCCACAAAGGTGGGACGTCCCCTACCGAAAACCATCATGCTTGTTGCGAGAAGCTCCGGTTTGTGAGAAGCATATACCCAAACCTGCTCCAAATAGGACAAAATTTGAAGCACGGCATGTTGATGAGTCTCCAGGATAGCATTACAAGTTTCATGAATTTCAGTCGAGTTTTGGATTTACTAGAATTTAAAAACCAGGCATCTCAATGGTTTGCCGGCAATCAACGGCGCCCCGGTGTTTGAAATTCATTCCCATTTCTTGCATGGGACCTAAGCATGCACCCAAGGACACAGATTTGATGTTTCCACTAATTTATATGCACTGGAGCATGTGCATGTTGTTCAAATTTGAATTATGCACATAAAATGCATTGAAACCTCAGTTAATGCATAAAAATGTCCAAACAAACCCCGAAAAGTCACAAAAAATCACACAACACTCCTCTTGTTCTATGTTGACACGAGAAAATAATTTGAAAGCAATAAGAGGCAATGGATATTGTTTCGTCCACAAAGGTGGGACTTTCCTTACCGAAACCATCATGCTTGTTGTGAGAAGCTCCGGTTTGTGAGAAGCATATACCCAAACCTGCCCCAAATGGGACAAAATTTGCACCATGGCATGTTGATGCCGCTCCATGATAGCATGCCAAGTTTCATGAATTTCAGACGAGTTTTGGATTTACTAGAATTTAGAAACCAGGCATCTCAATGTTTTGCCGGCAATCAACGGTGCCCCGGTGTTTCAAATTCATTCACATTTCTTGCATGGGACCTAAGCATGCACCCGAGGACACAGATTTGATTTTTTAACCAATTTATATGCACTGGAGCATGTGCATGTAGTTCAAATTTGAATTATGCACATAAAATGCATTGAAAACTTAGTTAATGCATAAAAATGTCCAAACGAACCCCGAAAAATCACAAAAAATCACACAACACTCCTCTTGTTCTATGTTGACACGAGAAAATAATTTGAAAGCAATAAGAGGCAATGGATATTGTTTCGTCCACAAAGGTGGGACGTTCCCTACCGAAGACCATCATGCTTGTTGTGAGAAGCTCCGGTTTGTGAGAAGCATATACCCAAACCTGCCCCAAATAGGACAAAATTGGTAGTACGGCATGTTGATGCCGCTCCAGGATAGCATTACAAGTTTCATGAATTTCAGTCGAGTTTTGGATTTACTAGAATTTAAAAACCAGGCATCTCAATGTTTTGCCGGCAATCAACGGTGCCCGGTGTTTCAAATTCATTCACATTTCTTGCATGGGACCTAAGCATGCACCCAAGGACACAGATTTGATTTTTCAACCAATTTATAGGCACGGGAGCATGTGCATGTAGTTCAAATTTCAATTATGCACATAAAATGCATTGAAAACTCAGTTAATGCATAGAAATGTCCAAACGAACCCTGAATAATCAAAAAAATCACACAACACTCCTGTTGTTCTATGTTGACACGAGAAAAAAATTGAAAGCAATAAGAGGCAATGGATATCGTTTCGTCCACAACGGTGGACGTTCCATACCAAAATCCATCATGCTTGTTGTGAGAAGCTCCGGTTTGTGAGAAGCATATACCTAAACCTGCCCCAAATGGGACAAAATTTGTAGCATGGCATGTTGATGCCGCTCCATGATTGCATGCCAAGTTTCATGAATTTCAGACGAGTTTTGGATTTACTAGAATTTAAAAACCAGGCATCTCAATGTTTTGCCGGCAATCAACGGTGCCCCGGTGTTTTAAATTCATTCCCATTTCTTGCATGGGACCTAAGCATGCACCCAAGGACACAGATTTGATTTTTCAACCAATTTATAGGCACTGGAGCATGTGCATGTAGTTCAAATTTGAATTATACACATAAAATGCATTGAAAACTCAGTTAATGCATAGAAATGTCCAAACGAACCCTGAATAATCAAAAAAATCACACAACACTCCTGTTGTTCTATGTTGACACGAGAAAAAAAACTGAAAGCAATAAGAAGCAATGGATATCGTTTCGTCCACAACGGTGGACGTTCCCTACCAAAAACCATCATGCTTGTTGTGAGAAGCTCCGGTTTGTGAGAAGCATATACCCAAACCTGCCCCAAATGGGACAAAATTTGTACCATGGCATGTTGATGCCGCTCCATGATTGCATGCCAAGTTTCATGAATTTCAGACGAGTTTTGGATTTACTAGAATTTAAAAACCAGGCATCTCAATGTTTTGCCGGCAATCAACGGTGCCCCGGTGTTTTAAATTCATTCCCATTTCTTGCATGGGACCTAAGCATGCACCCAAGGACACAGATTTGATTTTTCAACCAATTTATAGGCACTGGAGCATGTGCATGTAGTTCAAATTTGAATTATACACATAAAATGCATTGAAAACTTAGTTAATGCATAAAAATGTCCAAACGAACCCTGAAAAATCACAAAAAATCACACAACACTCCTGTTGTTCTATGTTGACATGAGAAAATAATTTAAAAGCAATAAGAGGAAATGGATATTGTTTCGTCCACAAAGGTGGGACGTTCCCTACCGAAGACCATCATGCTTGTTGTGAGAAGCTCCGGTTTGTGAGAAGCATATACCCAAACCTGCCCCAAATAGGACAAAATTTGTAGCACGGCGTGTTGATGCCGCTCCAGGATAGCATTACAAGTTTCATGAATTTCAGTCGAGTTTTGGATTTACTAGAATTTAAAAACCAGGCATCTCAATGTTTTGTCGGAATCAACGGCGCCCCGGTTATTGAAATTCATTCCCATTTCTTGGATGGGACCTAAGGATGCACCCAAGGACACAGATTTGATTTTTCAACCAATTTATAGGCACGGGAGCTCGTGCTTGTAGTTCAAATTTGAATTATGCACATAAAATGCATTGCAAACTCAGTTAATGCATAGAAATGTCCAAACGAACCCCGAAAAATCACAAAAAATCACACAACACTCCTGTTGTTCTATGTTGACACGAGAAAAAAATTGAAAGCAATAAGAGGCAATGGATATCGTTTCGTCCACAACGGTGGACGTTCCATACCAAAATCCATCATGCTTGTTGTGAGAAGCTCCGGTTTGTGAGAAGCATATACCTAAACCTGCCCCAAATGGGACAAAATTTGTAGCATGGCATGTTGATGCCGCTCCATGATTGCATGCCAAGTTTCATGAATTTCAGACGAGTTTTGGATTTACTAGAATTTAAAAACCAGGCATCTCAATGTTTTGCCGGCAATCAACGGTGCCCCGGTGTTTGAAATTCATTCCCATTTCTTGCATGGGACCTAAGCATGCACCCAAGGACACAGATTTGATTTTCAACCAATTTATAGGCATTGGAGCATGTGCATGTACTTCAAATTTGAATTATACACATAAAATGCATTGAAAACTCAGTTAATACATAAAAATGTCCGAACGAACCCTGAAAAATCACAAAAAATCACACAACACTCCTGTTGTTCTATGCTGACATGAGAAAATAATTTGAAAGCAATAAGAGGCAATGGATATTGTTTCGGCCACAAAGGTGGGACGTTCCCTACCGAAAACCATCATGTTTGTTGTGAGAAGCTCCGGTTTGTGAGAAGCATATACCCAAACCTGCCCCAAATGGGACGAAAAATTTACCATGGCATGTTGATGCCGCTCCATGACAGCATGCCAAGTTTCATGAATTTCAGACGAGTTTTGGATTTACTAGAATTTAAAAACCAGGCATCTCAATGTTTTGCCGGGAATCAACGGTGCCCCGGTGTTTGAAATTCATTCCCATTTCTTGCATGGGACCTAAGCATGCACCCAAGGACACATATTTGATTTTTTAACCAATTAATAGGCACTGGAGCATGTGCATGTAGTTCAAATTTGAATTATACACATAAAATGCATTGAAATCTCAGTTAATGCATAAAAATGTCCAAACGAACCCGGAAAAATCACAAAAAATCACACAACACTCCTGTTGTTCTATGTTGACACGAGAAAATAATTTGAAAGCAATAAGAGGCAATGGATATTGTTTCGTCCACAAAGGTGGGACGTTCCTTACCGAAAACCATCATGCTTGTTGTGAGAAGCTCCGGTTTGTGAGAAGCATATACCCAAACCTACCCCAAATGGGACAAAATTTGCACCATGGCATGTTGATGCTGCTCCATGATAGCATGCCAAGTTTCATGAATTTCAGACGAGTTTTGGATTTACTAGAATTTAAAAACCAGGCATCTCAATGTTTTGCCGGCAATCAACGGTGCCCCGGTGTTTCAAATTCATTCCCATTTCTTGCATGGGACCTAAGCATGCACCCAAGGACACAGATTTGATTTTTGAACCAATTTATAGGCACTGGAGCATGTGCATGTACTTCAAATTTGAATTATGCACATAAAATGCATTGAAAACTCAGTTAATGCATAAAAATGTCCAAACGAACCCTGAAAAATCATAAAAAATCACACAACACTCCTGTTGTTCTATGTTGACACGATAACATAATTTGAATGCAATAAGAGGCAATGGATATTGTTTCGTCCACAAAGGTGGGACGTTCCCTACCGAAAACCATCATGCTTGTTGTGAGAAGCTCCGGTTTGTGAGAAGCATATACCCAAACCTGCCCCAAAGAGGACAAAATTAGTAGCACGGCATGTTGATGCCGCTCCAGGATAGCATTACAAGTTTCATGAATTTCAGTCGAGTTTTGGATTTACTAGAATTTAAAAACCAGGCATCTCAATGTACTGCCGGCAATCAACGGCGCCCCGGTGTTTGAAATTCATTCCCATTTCTTGCATGGGACCTAAGCATGCACCCAAGGACACAGATTTGATTTTTCAACCAATCTATAGGCACTGGAGCATGAGCATGTAGTTCAAATTTGAATTATACACATAAAATGCATTGAAAACTCAGTTAATGCATAAAAATGTCCAAACGAACCCTGAAAAATCACAAAAAATCACACAACACTCCTGTTGTTCTATGTTGACACAAGAAAATAATTTGAAAGCAATAAGAGGCAATGGATATTGTTTCGTCCACAAAGGTGGGACGTGCCCTACCGAAAACCATCATGCTTGTTGTGAGAAGCTCCAGTTTGTGAGAAGCATATACCCAAACCTGCCCCAAAGAGGACAAAATTAGTAGCACGGCATGTTGATGCCGCTCCAGGATAGCATTACAAGTTTCATGAATTTCAGTCGAGTTTTGGATTTACTAGAATTTAAAAACCAGGCATCTCAATGTACTGCCGGCAATCAACGGCGCCCCGGTGTTTGAAATTCATTCCCATTTCTTGCATGGGACCTAAGCATGCACCCAAGGACACAGATTTGATTTTTCAACTAATCTATAGGCACTGGAGCATGAGCATGTAGTTCAAATTTGAATTATACACATAAAATGCATTGAAAACTCAGTTAATGCATAAAAATGTCCAAACGAACCCTGAAAAATCACAAAAAATCACACAACACTCATGTTGTTCTATGTTGACATGATAAAATAATTTAAAAGCAATAAGAGGCAATGGATATTGTTTCGTCCACAAAGGTGGGACGTTCCCTACCGAAAACCATCATGCTTTGTTGTGAGAAGCTCCGGTTTGTGAGAAGCATATACCCAAACCTGCCCCAAATAGGACAAAATTTGTAGCACGGCACGTTGATGCCGCTCCAGGATAGCATTACAAGTTTCATGAATTTCAGTCGAGTTTTGGATTTACTAGAATTTAAAAACCAGGCATCTCAATGTTTTGTCGGAATCAACGGCGCCCCGGTTATTGAAATTCATTCCCATTTCTTGGATGGGACCTAAGGATGCACCCAAGGACACAGATTTGATTTTTCAACCAATTTATAGGCACGGGAGCTTGTGCTTGTAGTTCAAATTTGAATTATGCACATAAAATGCATTGCAAACTCAGTTAATGCATAGAAATGTCCAAACGAACCCCGAAAAATCACAAAAAATCACACAACACTCCTGTTGTTCTATGTTGACACGAGAAAAAAATTGAAAGCAATAAAAGGCAATGGATATCGTTTCGTCCACAACGGTGGACGTTCCATACCAAAATCCATCATGCTTGTTGTGAGAAGCTCCGGTTTGTGAGAAGCATATACCTAAACCTGCCCAAAATGGGACAAAATTTGTACCATGGCATGTTGATGCCGCTCCATGATTGCATGCCAAGTTTCATGAATTTCAGACGAGTTTTGGATTTACTAGAATTTAAAAACCAGGCATCTCAATGTTTTGCCGGCAATCAACGGTGCCCCGGTGTTTGAAATTCATTCCCATTTCTTGCATGGGACCTAAGCATGCACCCAAGGACACAGATTTGATTTTCAACCAATTTATAGGCATTGGAGCATGTGCATGTACTTCAAATTTGAAGTATACACATAAAATGCATTGAAAACTCAGTTAATACATAAAAATGTCCGAACGAACCCTGAAAAATCACAAAAAATCACACAACACTCCTGTTGTTCTATGCTGACATGAGAAAATGATTTGAAAGCAATAAGAGGCAATGGATATTGTTTCGGCCACAAAGGTGGGACGTTCCCTACCGAAAACCATCATGTTTGTTGTGAGAAGCTCCGGTTTGTGAGAAGCATATACCCAAACCTGCCCCAAATGGGACGAAAAATTTACCATGGCATGTTGATGCCGCTCCATGACAGCATGCCAAGTTTCATGAATTTCAGACGAGTTTTGGATTTACTAGAATTGAAAAACCAGGCATCTTAATGTTTTGCCGGGAATCAACGGTGCCCCGGTGTTTGAAATTCATTCCCATTTCATGCATGGGACCTAAGCATGCACCCAAGGACACATATTTGATTTTTTAACCAATTAATAGGCACTGGAGCATGTGCATGTAGTTCAAATTTGAATTATACACATAAAATGCATTGAAATCTCAGTTAATGCATAAAAATGTCCAAACGAACCCGGAAAAATCACAAAAAATCACACAACACTCCTGTTGTTCTATGTTGACACGAGAAAATAGTTTGAAAGCAATAAGAGGCAATGGATATTGTTTCGTCCACAAAGGTGGGACGTTCCTTACCGAAAACCATCATGCTTGTTGTGAGAAGCTCCGGTTTGTGAGAAGCATATACCCAAACCTACCCCAAATGGGAGAAAATTTGCACCATGGCATGTTGATGCTGCTCCATGATAGCATGCCAAGTTTCATGAATTTCAGACGAGTTTTGGATTTACTAGAATTTAAAAACCAGGCATCTCAATGTTTTGCCGGCAATCAACGGTGCCCCGGTGTTTCAAATTCATTCCCATTTCTTGCATGGGACCTAAGCATGCACCCAAGGACACAGATTTGATTTTTGAACCAATTTATATGCACTGGAGCATGTGCATGTAGTTCAAATTTGAATTATGCACATAAAATGCATTGAAAACTCAGTTAATGCATAAAAATGTCCAAACGAACCCCGAAAAATCACAAAAAACCACACAACACTCCTCTTGTTCTATGTTGACACGAGAAAATAATTTGAAAGTAATAAGAGGCAATGGATATTGTTTCGTCCACAAAGGTGGGACGTTTCTTATCGAAAACCATCATGCTTGTTGTGAGATGCTCCGGTTTTTGAGAAGCATATACCCAAACCTGCCCCAAATGGGACAAAATTTGTACCATGGCATGTTGATGCCGCTCCATGATTGCATGCCAAGTTTCATGAATTTCAGACGAGTTTTTGATTTACTAGAATTTAAAAACCAGGCATCTCAATGTTTTGCCGGCAATCAACGGTGCCCCGGTGTTTTAAATTCATTCCCATTTCTTGCATGGGACCTAAGCATGCACCCAAGGACACAGATTTGATTTTTCAACCAATTTATAGGCACTGGAGCATGTGCATGTAGTTCAAATTTGAATTATACACATAAAATGCATTGAAAACTTAGTTAATGCATAAAAATGTCGAAACGAACCCTGAAAAATCACAAAAAATCACACAACACTCCTGTTGTTCTATGTTGACACGATAACATAATTTGAATGCAATAAGAGGCAATGGATATTGTTTCGTCCACAAAGGTGGGACGTTCCCTACCGAAAACCATCATGCTTGTTGTGAGAAGCTCCGGTTTGTGAGAAGCATATACCCAAACCTGCCCCAAAGAGGACAAAATTAGTAGCACGGCATGTTGATGCCGCTCCAGGATAGCATTACAAGTTTCATGAATTTCAGTCGAGTTTTGGATTTACTAGAATTTAAAAACCAGGCATCTCAATGTACTGCCGGCAATCAACGGCGCCCCGGTGTTTGAAATTCATTCCCATTTCTTGCATGGGACCTAAGCATGCACCCAAGGACACAGATTTGATTTTTCAACCAATCTATAGGCACTGGAGCATGAGCATGTAGTTCAAATTTGAATTATACACATAAAATGCATTGAAAACTCAGTTAATGCATAAAAATGTCCAAACGAACCCTGAAAAATCACAAAAAATCACACAACACTCCTGTTGTTCTATGTTGACACAAGAAAATAATTTGAAAGCAATAAGAGGCAATGGATATTGTTTCGTCCACAAAGGTGGGACGTGCCCTACCGAATACCATCATGCTTGTTGTGAGAAGCTCCAGTTTGTGAGAAGCATATACCCAAACCTGCCCCAAAGAGGACAAAATTAGTAGCACGGCATGTTGATGCCGCTCCAGGATAGCATTACAAGTTTCATGAATTTCAGTCGAGTTTTGGATTTACTAGAATTTAAAAACCAGGCATCTCAATGTACTGCCGGCAATCAACGGCGCCCCGGTGTTTGAAATTCATTCCCATTTCTTGCATGGGACCTAAGCATGCACCCAAGGACACAGATTTGATTTTTCAACCAATCTATAGGCACTGGAGCATGAGCATGTAGTTCAAATTTGAATTATACACATAAAATGCATTGAAAACTCAGTTAATGCATAAAAATGTCCAAACGAACCCTGAAAAATCACAAAAAATCACACAACACTCATGTTGTTCTATGTTGACATGATAAAATAATTTAAAAGCAATAAGAGGCAATGGATATTGTTTCGTCCACAAAGGTGGGACGTTCCCTACCGAAAGCCATCATGCTTGTTGTGAGAAGCTCCGGTTTGTGAGAAGCATATACCCAAACCTGCCCCAAATAGGACAAAATTTGTAGCACGGCACGTTGATGCCGCTCCAGGATAGCATTACAAGTTTCATGAATTTCAGTCGAGTTTTGGATTTACTAGAATTTAAAAACCAGGCATCTCAATGTTTTGTCGGCAATCAACGGCGCCCCGGTGTTTGAAATTCATTCCCATTTCTTGGATGGGACCTAAGGATGCACCCAAGGACACAGATTTGATTTTTCAACCAATTTATAGGCACGGGAGCATGTGCTTGTAGTTCAAATTTGAATTATGCACATAAAATGCATTGCAAACTCAGTTAATGCATAGAAATGTCCAAACGAACCCCGAAAAATCACAAAAAATCAGACAACACTCCTGTTGTTCTATGTTGACACGAGAAAAAAATTGAAAGCAATAAGAGGCAATGGATATCGTTTCGTCCACAACGGTGGACGTTCCATACCAAAAACCATCATGCTTGTTGTGAGAAGCTCCGGTTTGTGAGAAGCATATACCTAAACCTGCCCCAAATGGGACAAAATTTGTACCATGGCATGTTGATGCCGCTCCATGATTGCATGCAAAGTTTCATGAATTTCAGACGAGTTTTGGATTTACTAGAATTTAAAAACCAGGCATCTCAATGTTTTGCCGGCAATCAACGGTGCCCCGGTGTTTGAAATTCATTCCCATTTCTTGCATGGGACCTAAGCATGCACCCAAGGACACAGATTTGATTTTCAACCAATTTATAGGCACTGGAGCATGTGCATGTACTTCAAATTTGAATTATACACATAAAATGCATTGAAAACTCAGTTAATACATAAAAATGTCCGAACGAACCCTGAAAAATCACAAAAAATCACACAACACTCCTGTTGTTCTATAATGACATGAGAAAATAATTTGAAAGCAATAAGAGGCAATGGATATTGTTTCGGCCACAAAGGTGGGACGTTCCCTACCGAAAACCATCATGTTTGTTGTGAGAAGCTCCGGTTTGTGAGAAGCATATACCCAAAACTGCCCCAAATGGGACAAAAAATTTACCATGGCATGTTGATGCCGCTCCATGACAGCATGCCAAGTTTCATGAATTTCAGACGAGTTTGGGATTTACTACAATCTAAAAACCAGGCATCTCAATGTTTTGCCGGGAATCAACGGTGCCCCGGTGTTTGAAATTCATTCCCATTTCTTGCATGGGACCTAAGCATGCACCCAAGGACACATATTTTATTTTTTAACCAATTAATAGGCACTGGAGCATGTGCATGTAGTTCAAATTTTAATTATACACATAAAATGCATTGAAATCTCAGTTAATGCATAAAAATGTCCAAACGAACCCGGAAAAATCACAAAAAATCACACAACACTCCTGTTGTTCTATGTTGACACGAGAAAATAATTTGAAAGCAATAAGAGGCAATGGATATTGTTTCGTCCGCAAAGGTGGGACGTTCCTTACCGAAAACCATCATGCTTGTTGTGAGAAGCTCCGGTTTGTGAGAAGCATATACCCAAACCTACCCCAAATGGGACAAAATTTGCACCATGGCATGTTGATGCTGCTCCATGATAGCATGCCAAGTTTCATGAATTTCAGACGAGTTTTGGATTTACTAGAATTTAAAAACCAGGCATCTCAATGTTTTGCCGGCAATCAACGGTGCCCCGGTGTTTCAAATTCATTCACATTTCTTGCATGGGACCTAAGCATGCACCCAAGGACACAGATTTGATTTTTGAACCAATTTATATGCACTGGAGCATGTGCATGTAGTTCAAATTTGAATTATGCACATAAAATGCATTGAAAACTCAGTTAAAGCATAAAATTGTCCAAACGAACCCCGAAAAATCACAAAAAATCACACAACACTACTCTTGTTCTATGTTGAAACGAGAAAATAATTTGAAAGCAATAAGAGGCAATGGATATTGTTTCGTCCACAAAGGTGGGACGTTCCTTATCGAAAACCATCATGCTTGTTGTGTGAAGCTCCGGTTTTTGAGAAGCATATACCCAAACCTGCCCCAAATGGGACAAAAAATTTACCATGGCATGTTGATGCCGCTCCATGATAGCATGCCAAGTTTCATGAATTTCAGACGAGTTTTGGATTTACTAGAATTTAAAATCCAGGCATCTCAATGTTTTGCCGGCAATCAACGGTGCCCCGGTGTTTCAAATTCATTCACATTTCTTGCATGGGACCTAAGCATGCACCCAAGGACACATATTTGATTTTTGAACCAATTTATATGCACTGGAGCATGTGCATGTAGTTCAAATTTGAATTATGCACATAAAATGCATTGAAAACTCAGTTAATGCATAGAAATGTCCAAACGAACCCCGAAAAATCACAAAAAATCACACAACACTCCTGTTGTTCTATGTTGACACGAGAAAAAAAACTGAAAGCAATAAGAGGCAATGGATATCGTTTCGTCCACAACGGTGGACGTTCCCTAACAAAAACTATCATGCTTGTTGTGAGAAGCTACGGTTTGTGAGAAGCATATACCCAAACCTGCCCCAAATGGGACAAAATTTGGACCATGGCATGTTGATGCCGCTCCATGATTGCATGCCAAGTTTCATGAATTTCAGACGAGTTTTGTATTTACTAGAATTTAAAAACCAGGCATCTCAATGTTTTGCCGGCAATCAACGGTGCCCTGGTGTTTTAAATTCACTCCCATTTCTTGCATGGGACCTAAGCATGCACCCAAGGACACAGATTTGATTTTTCAACCAATTTATAGGCACTGGAGCATGTGCATGTAGTTCAAATTTGAATTATACACATAAAATGCATTGAAAACTCAGTTAACGCATAAAAATGTCCAAACAAACCCTGAAAAATCACAAAAAATCACACAACACTCCTGTTGTTCTATGTTGACATGAGAAAATAATTTAAAAGCAATAAGAGGCAATGGATATTGTTTCGTCCACAAAGGTGGGACGTTCCCTACCAAAAACCATCATGCTTGTTGTGAGAAGCTCCGGTTTGTGAGAAGCATATACCCAAACCTGCCCCAAATAGGACAAAATTTGTAGCACGGCATGTTGATGCCGCTCCAGGATAGCATTACAAGTTTCATGAATTTCAGACGAGTTTTGGATTTACTAGAATTTAAAAACCAGGCATCTCAATGTTTTGCCGGCAATCAATGGTGCCCCGGTGTTTTAAATTCATTCACATTTCTTGCATGGGACCTAGGCATGCACCCAAGGACACAGATTTGATTTTTCAACCAATCTATAGGCACTAGAGCATGAGCATGTAGTTCAAATTTGAATTATACACATAAAATGCATTGAAAACTCAGTTAATGCATAAAATTGTCCAAACGAACCCTGAAAAATCACAAAAAATCACACAACACTCATGTTGTTCTATGTTGACATGATAAAATAATTTAAAAGCAATAAGAGGCAATGGATATTGTTTCGTCCACAAAGGTGGGACGTTCCCTACCGATAACCATCATGCTTGTTGTGAGAAGCTCCGGTTTGTGAGAAGCATATACCCAAACCTACCCCAAATAGGACAAAATTTGTAGCACGGCATGTTGATGCCGCTCCAGGATAGCATTACAAGTTTCATGAATTTCAGTCGAGTTTTGGATTTACTAGAATTTAAAACCAGGCATCTCAATGTTTTGTCGGCAATCAACGGCGCCCCGGTGTTTGAAATTCATTCCCATTTCTTGCATGGGACCTAAGGATGCACCCAAGGACACAGATTTGATTTTTCAACCAATTTAAAGGCATGGGAGCATGTGCTTGTAGTTCAAATTTGAATTATGCACATAAAATGCATTGAAAACTCAGTTAATGCATAGAAATGTCCAAACGAACCCCGAAAAATCACAAAAAATCACACAACACTCCTGTTGTTCTATGTTGACACGAGAAAAAACTTGAAAGCAATAAGAGGCAATGGATATCGTTTCGTCCACAACGCTGGACGTTCCATACCAAAAACCATCATGCTTGTTGTGAGAAGCTCCGGTTTGTGAGAAGCATATAACCAAACCTGCCCCAAATGGGACAAAATTTGTACCATGGCATGTTGATGCCGCTCCATGATTGCATGCCAAGTTTCATGAATTTCATACGAGTTTTGGATTTACTAGAATTTAAAAACCAGGCATCTCAATGTTTTGCCGGCAATCAACGGTGCCCCGGTGTTTGAAATTCATTCCCATTTCTTGCATGGGACCTAAGCTTGCACCGAAGGACACAAATTTTATTTTTCAACCAATTTATAGGCACTGGAGCATGTGCATGTAGTTCAAATTTGAATTATACACATAAAATGCATTGAAAACTCAGTTAATACATAAAAATGTCCGAACGAACCCTGAAAAATCACAAAAAATCACACAACACTCCTGTTTCTACGCTGACATGAGAAAATAATTTGAAATCAATAAGAGGCAATGGATATTGTTTCGTCCACAAAGGTGGGACGTTCCCTACCGAAAACCATCATGCTTGTTGTCAGAAGCTCCGGTTTGTGAGAAGCATATACCCAAACCTGCCCCAAATGGGACGAAAAATTTACCATGGCATGTTGATGCCGCTCCATGATAGCATGCCAAGTTTCATGAATTTCGGACGAGTTTTGGATTTACTAGAATTTAAAAACCAGGCATCTCAATGTTTTGCCGGGAATCAACGGTGCCCCTGTGTTTGAAATTCATTCCCATTTCTTGCATGGGACCTAAGCATGCACCCAAGGACACATATTTGATTTTTTAACCAATTAATAGGCACTGGAGCATGTGCATGTAGTTCAAATTTGAATTATACACATAAAATGCATTGAAATCTCAGTTAATGCATAAAAATGTCCAAACAAACCCGGAAAAATCACAAAAAATCACACAACACTCCTGTTGTTCTATGTTGACACGAGAAAATAATTTGAAAGCAATAAGAGGCAATGGATATTGTTTCATCCACAAAGGTGGGACGTTCCTTACCGAAAACCATCATGCTTGTTGTGAGAAGCTCCGGTTTGTGAGAAGCATATACCCAAACCTGCCCCAAATGGGACAAAATTTGCACCATGGCATGTTGATGCTGCTCCATGATAGCATGCCAAGTTTCATGAATTTCAGACGAGTTTTGGATTTACTAGAATTTAAAAACCAGGCATCTCAATGTTTTGCCGGTAATCAACGGTGCCCCGGTGTTTCAAATTCATTCACATTTCTTGCATGGGACCTAAGCATGCACCCAAGGACACAGATTTGATTTTTCAACCAATTTATAGGCACTGGAGCATGTGCATGTAGTTCAAATTTGAATTATACACATAAAATGCATTGAAAACTCAGTTAACGCATAAAAATGTCCAAACGAACCCTGAAAAATCACAAAAAATCACACAACACTCTTGTTGTTCTATGTTGGCATGAGAAAATAATTTAAAAGCAATAAGAGGCAATGGATATTGTTTCGTCCACAAAGGTGGGACGTTCCCTACCGAAAACCATCATGCTTGTTGTGAGAAGCTCCGGTTTGTGAGAAGCATATACCCAAACCTGCCCCAAATAGGACAAAATTTGTAGCACGGCATGTTGATACCGCTCCAGGATAGCATTACAAGTTTCATGAATTTCAGACGAGTTTTGGATTTACTAGAATTTAAAAACCAGGCATCTCAAGTTTTGCCGTCAATCAACGGTGCCCCGGTGTTTTAAATTCATTCACATTTCTTGCATGGGACCTAAGCATGCACCCAAGGACACAGATTTGATTTTTCAACCAATCTATAGGCACTAGAGCATGAACATGTAGTTCAAATTTGAATTATACACATAAAATGCATTGAAAACTCAGTTAATGCATAAAAATGTCCAAACGAACCCTGAAAAATCACAAAAAATCACACAACACTCATGTTGTTCTATGTTGACATGATAAAATAATTTAAAAGCAATAAGAGGCAATGGATATTGTTTCGTCCACAAAGGTGGGACGTTCCCTACCGAAAACCATCATGCTTGTTGTGAGAAGCTCGGGTTTGTGAGAAGCATATACCCAAACCTGCCCCAAATAGGACAAAATTTGTAGCACGGCATGTTGATGCCGCTCCAGGATAGCAGTACAAGTTTCATGAATTTCAGTCGAGTTTTGGATTTACTAGAATTTAAAAACCAGGCATCTCAATGTTTTGTCGGCAATCAACGGCGCCTCGGTGTTTGAAATTCATTCCCATTTCTTGCATGGGACCTAAGGATGCACCCAAGGACACAGATTTGATTTTTCAACCAATTTATAGGCACGGGAGCATGTGCTTGTTGTTCAAATTTGAATTATGCACATAAAATGCATTGAAAACTCAGTTAATGCATAAAAATGTCCAAACGAACCCCGAAAAATCGCAAAAAATCACACAACACTCCTGTTGTTCTATGTTGACACGAGAAAAAAATTGAAAGCAATAAGAGGCAATGGATATCGTTTCGTCCACAACGGTGGACGTTCCATACCAAAAACCATCATGCTTGTTGTGAGAAGCTCCGGTTTGTGAGAAGCATATACCCAAACCTGCCCCAAATGGGACAAAATTTGTACCATGGCATGTTGATGCCGCTCCATGATTGCATGCCCAGTTTCATGAATTTCAGACGAGTTTTGGATTTACTAGAATTTAAAAACCAGGCATCTCAATGTTTTGCCGGCAATCAACGGTGCCCCGGTGTTTGAAATTCATTCCCATTTCTTGCATGGGACCTAAGCATGCACCGAAGGACACAGATTTGATTTTTCAGCCAATTTATAGGCACTGGAGCATGTGCATGTAGTTCAAATTTGAATTATACACATAAAATGCATTGAAAACTCAGTTAATACATAAAAATGTCCGAACGAACCCTGAAAAATCACAAAAAATCACACAACACTCCTGTTGTTCTATGCTGACATGAGAAAATAATTTGAAAGCAATAAGAGGCAATGGATATTGTTTCGTCCACAAAGGTGGGACGTTCCCTACCGAAAACCATCATGCTTGTTGTGAGAAGCTCCGGTTTGTGAGAAGCATATACCCAAACCTGCCCCAAATGGGAGGAAAAATTTACCATGGCATGTTGATGCCGCTCCATGATAGCATGCCAAGTTTCATGAATTTCAGACGAGTTTTGGATTTACTAGAATTTAAAAACCAGGCATCTCAATGTTTTGCCGGGAATCAACAGTGCCCCGGTGTTTGAAATTCATTCCCATTTCTTGCATGGGACCTAAGCATGCACCCAAGGACACATATTTGATTTTTTAACCAATTAATAGGCACTGGAGCATGTGCATGTAGTTCAAATTTGAATTATACACATAAAATGCATTGAAATCTCAGTTAATGCATAAAATGTCCAAACGAACCCGGAAAAATCACAAAAAATCACACAACACTCCTGTTGTTCTATGTTGACACGAGAAAATAATTTGAAAGCAATAAGAGGCAATGGATATTGTTTCGTCCACAAAGGTGGGACGTTCCTTACCGAAAACCATCATGCTTGTTGTGAGAAGCTCCGGTTTGTGAGAAGCATCTACCCAAACCTGCCCCAAATGGGACAAAATTTGCACCATGGCATGTTGATGCTGCTCCATGATAGCATGCCAAGTTTCATGAATTTCAGACGAGTTTTGGATTTACTAGAATTTAAAAACCAGGCATCTCAATGTTTTGCTGGCAATCAACGGTGCCCCGGTGTTTCAAATTCATTCACATTTCTTGCATGGGACCTAAGCATGCACCCAAGGACACAGATTTGATTTTTGAACCAATTTATATGCACTAGAGCATGTGCATGTAGTTCAAATTTGAATTATGCACATAAAATGCATTGAAAACTCAGTTAATGCATAAAATTGTCCAAACGAACCCCGAAAAATCACAAAAAATCACACAACACTCCTCTTGTTCTATGTTGACACGAGAAAATAATTTGAAAGCAATAAGAGGCAATGGATATTGTTTCGTCCACAAAGGTGGGACGTTCCTTATCGAAAACCATCATGCTTGTTGTGAGAAGCTCCGGTTTGTGAGAAGCATATACCCAAACCTGCCCCAAATGGGACAAAAAATTTACCATGGCATGTTGATGCCGCTCCATGATAGCATGCCAAGTTTCATGAATTTCAGACGAGTTTTGGATTTACTAGAATTTAAAAACCTGGCATCTCAATGTTTTCCTGGCAATCAACGGTGCCCCGGTGTTTCAAATTCATTCACATTTCTTGCATGGGACCTAAGCATGCACCCAAGGACACATATTTGATTTTTGAACCAATTTATATGCACTGGAGCATGTGCATGTAGTTCAAATTTGAATTATGCACATAAAATGCATTGAAAACTCAGTTAATGCATAAAAATGTCCAAACGAACCCCGAAAAATCACAAAAAATCACACAACACTCCTCATGTTCTATGTTGACACGAGAAAATAATTTGAAAGCAATAAGAGGCAATGGATATTGTTTCGTCCACAAAGGTGGGACGTTCCTTACCGAAAACGATCATGCTTGTTGTGAGAAGCTCCGGTTTGTGAGAAGCATATACCCAAACCTGCCCCAAATGGGACAAAATTTGCACCATGGCATGTTGATGCTGCTCCATGATAGGATGCCAAGTTTCATGAATTTCAGTCGAGTTTTGGATTTACTAGAATTTAAAAACTAGGCATCTCAATGTTTTGCCGGCAATCAACGGTGCCCCGGTGTTTCAAATTCATTCACATTTCTTGCATGGGACCTAAGCATGCACCCAAGGACACAGATTTGATTTTTGAACCATTTTATATGCACTGGAGCATGTGCATGTAGTTCAAATTTGAATTATGCACATAAAATGCATTGAAAACTCAGTTAATGCATAAAATTGTCCAAACGAACCCCGAAAAATCACAAAAAATCACACAACACTCCTCTTGTTCTATGTTGACACGAGAAAATAATTTGAAAGCAATAAGAGGCAATGGATATTGTTTCGTCCACAAAGGTGGGACGTTCCTTATCGAAAACCATCATGCTTGTTGTGAGAAGCTCCGGTTTGTGAGAAGCATATACCCAAACCTGCCCCAAATAGGACAAAATTTGTAGCACGGCATGTTGATGCCGCTCCAGGATAGCATTACAAGTTTCATGAATTTCAGACGAGTTTTGGATTTACTAGAATTTAAAAACCAGGCATCTCAATGTTTTGCCGGCAATCAACGGTGCCCCCGTGTTTTAAATTCATTCACATTTCTTGCATGGGACCTAAGCATGCACCCAAGGACACATATTTGATTTTTCAACCAATCTATAGGCACTGGAGCATGAGCATGTAGTTCAAATTTGAATTATACACATAAAATGCATTGAAAACTCAGTTAATGCATAAAAATGTCCAAACGAACCCTGAAAAATCAAAACAAATCACACAACACTCATGTTGTTCTATGTTGACATGATAAAATAATTTAAAAGCAATAAGAGGCAATGGATATTGTTTCGTCCACAAAGGTGGGACGTTCCCTATCGAAAACCATCATGCTTGTTGTGAGAAGCTCCGGTTTGTGAGAAGCATATACCCAAACCTGCCCCAAAGAGGACAAAATTAGTAGCACGGCATGTTGATGCCGCTCCAGGATAGCATTACAAGTTTCATGAATTTCAGTCGAGTTTTGGATTTACTAGAATTTAAAAACCAGGCATCTCAATGTACTGCCGGCAATCAACGGCGCCCCGGTGTTTGAAATTCATTCCCATTTCTTGCATGGGACCTAAGCATGCACCCAAGGACACAGATTTGATTTTTCAACCAATCTATAGGCACTGGAGCATGAGCATGTAGTTCAAATTTGAATTATACACATAAAATGCATTGAAAACTCAGTTAATGCATAAAAATGTCCAAACGAACCCTGAAAAATCACAAAAAATCACACAACACTCATGTTGTTCTATGTTGACATGATAAAATAATTTAAAAGCAATAAGAGGCAATGGATATTGTTTCGTCCACAAAGGTGGGACGTTCCCTACCGAAAACCATCATGCTTGTTGTGAGAAGCTCCGGTTTGTGAGAAGAATATACCCAAACCTGCCCCAAACAGGACAAAATTTGTAGCACGGCATGTTGATGCCGCTCCAGGATAGCATTACAAGTTTCAGTCGAGTTTTGGATTTACTAGAATTTAAAAACCAGGCATCTCAATGTTTTGTCGGCAATCAACGACGCCCCGGTGTTTGAAATTCATTCCCATTTCTTGGATGGGACCTAAGGATGCACCCAAGGACACAGATTTGATTTTTCAACCAATTTATAGGCACGGGAGCATGTGCTTGTAGTTCAAATTTGAATTATGCACATAAAATGCATTGCAAACTCAGTTAATGCATAGAAATGTCCAAACGAACCCCGAAAAATCACAAAAAATCACACAACACTCCTGTTGTTCTATGTTGACACGAGAAAAAAATTGAAAGCAATAAGAGGCAATGGATATCGTTTCGTCCACAACGGTGGACGTTCCATACCAAAAACCATCATGCTTGTTGTGAGAAGCTCCGGTTTGTGAGAAGCATATACCTAAACCTGCCCCAAATGGGACAAAATTTGTACCATGGCATGTTGATGCCGCTCCATGATTGCATGCCAAGTTTCATGAATTTCAGACGAGTTTTGGATTTACTAGAATTTAAAAACCAGGCATCTCAATGTTTTGCCGGCAATCAACGGTGCCCCGGTGTTTGAAATTCATTCCCATTTCTTGCATGGGACCTAAGCATGCACCCAAGGACACAGATTTGATTTTTGAACCAATTTATAGGCACTGGAGCATGTGCATGTACTTCAAATTTGAATTATACACATAAAATGCATTGAAAACTCAGTTAATACATAAAAATGTCCGAACGAACCCTGAAAAATCACAAAAAATCACACAACACTCCTGTTGTTCTATAATGACATGAGAAAATAATTTGAAAGCAATAAGAGGCAATGGATATTGTTTCGGCCACAAAGGTGGGACGTTCCCTACCGAAAACCATCATGTTTGTTGTTAGAAGCTCCGGTTTGTGAGAAGCATATACCCAAACCTGCCCCAAATGGGACGAAAAATTTACCATGGCATGTTGATGCCGCTCCATGACAGCATGCCAAGTTTCATGAATTTCAGACGAGTTTTGGATTTACTACAATTTAAAAACCAGGCATCTCAATGTTTTGCCGGGAATCAACGGTGCCCCGGTGTTTGAAATTCATTCCCATTTCTTGCATGGGACCTAAGCATGCACCCAAGGACACATATTTTATTTTTTAACCAATTAATAGGCACTGGAGCATGTGCATGTAGTTCAAATTTGAATTATACACATAAAATGCATTGAAATCTCAGTTAATGCATAAAAATGTCCAAACAAACCCGGAAAAATCACAAAAAATCACACAACACTCCTGTTGTTCTATGTTGACACGATAAAATAATTTGAAAGCAATAAGAGGCAATGGATATTGTTTCGTCCACAAAGGTGGGACGTTCCTTACCGAAAACCATCATGCTTGTTGTGAGAAGCTCCGGTTTGTGAGAAGCATATACCCAAACCTACCCCAAATGGGACAAAATTTGCACCATGGCATGTTGATGCTGCTCCATGATAGCATGCCAAGTTTCATGAATTTCAGACGAGTTTTGGATTTACTAGAATTTAAAAACCAGGCATCTCAATGTTTTGCCGGCAATCAACGGTGCCCCGGTGTTTCAAATTCATTCACATTTCTTGCATGGGACCTAAGCATGCACCCAAGGACACAGATTTGATTTTTGAACCAATTTATATGCACTGGAGCATGTGCATGTAGTTCAAATTTGAATTATGCACATAAAATGCATTGAAAACTCAGTTAAAGCATAAAATTATCCAAACGAACCCCGAAAAATCACAAAAAATCACACAACACTCCTCTTGTTCTATGTTGAAACAAGAAAATAATTTGAAAGCAATAAGAGGCAATGGATATTGTTTCGTCCACAAAGGTGGGACGTTCCTTATCGAAAACCATCATGCTTGTTGTGTGAAGCTCCGGTTTGTGAGAAGCATATACCCAAACCTGCCCCAAATGGGACAAAAAATTTACCATGGCATGTTGATGCCGCTCCATGATAGCATGCCAAGTTTCATGAATTTCAGACGAGTTTTGGATTTACTAGAATTTAAAAACCAGGCATCTCAATGTTTTGCCGGCAATCAACGGTGCCCCGGTGTTTCAAATTCATTCACATTTCTTGCATGGGACCTAAGCATGCACCCAAGGACACATATTTGATTTTTGAACCAATTTATATGCACTAGAGCATGTGCATGTAGTTCAAATTTGAATTATGCACATAAAATGCATTGAAAACTCAGTTAATGCATAGAAATGTCCAAACGAACCCCGAAAAATCACAAAAAATCACACAACACTCCTGTTGTTCTATGTTGACACGAGAAAAAAAACTGAAAGCAATAAGAGGCAATGGATATCGTTTCGTCCACAACGGTGGACGTTCCCTACCAAAAACCATCATGCTTGTTGTGAGAAGCTCCGGTTTGTGAGAAGCATATACCCAAACCTGCCCCAAATGGGACAAAATTTGTACCATGGCATGTTGATGCCGCTCCATGATAGCATGCCAAGTTTCATGAATTTCAGACGAGTTTTGGATTTACTAGAATTTAAAAACCAGGAATCTCAATGTTTTGCCGGCAATCAACGGTTCCCCGGTGTTTCAAATTCATTCACATTTCTTGCATGGGACCTAAGCATGCACCCAAGGACACAGATTTGATTTTTGAACCAATTTATATGCACTGGAGCATGTGCATGTAGTTCAAATTTGAATTATGCACATAAAATGCATTGAAAACTCAGTTAATGCATAAAATTGTCCAAACGAACCCCGAAAAATCACAAAAAATCACACAACACTCCTCTTGTTCTATGTTGAAACGAGAAAATAATTTGAAAGCAATAAGAGGCAATGGATATTGTTTCGTCCACAAAGGTGGGACGTTCCTTATCGAAAGCCATCATGCTTGTTGTGTGAAGCTCCGGTTTGTGAGAAGCATATACCCAAACCTGCCCCAAATGGGACAAAAAATTTACCATGGCATGTTGATGCCGCTCCATGATAGCATGCCAAGTTTCATGAATTTCAGACGAGTTTTGGATTTACTAGAATTTAAAAACCAGGCATCTCAATGTTTTGCCGGCAATCAACGGTGCCCCGGTGTTTCAAATTCATTCACATTTCTTGCATGGGACCTAAGCATGCACCCAAGGACACATATTTGATTTTTGAACCAATTTATATGCACTGGAGCATGTGCATGTAGTTCAAATTTGAATTATGCACATAAAATGCATTGAAAACTCAGTTAATGCATAGAAATGTCCAAACGAACCCCGAAAAATCACAAAAAATCACACAACACTCCTGTTGTTCTATGTTGACACGAGAAAAAAAACTGAAAGCAATAAGAGGCAATGGATATCGTTTCGTCCACAACGGTGGACGTTCCCTACCAAAAACCATCATGCTTGTTGTGAGAAGCTACGGTTTGTGAGAAGCATATACCCAAACCTGCCCCAAATGGGACAAAATTTGTACCATGGCATGTTGATGCCGCTCCATGATTGCATGCCAAGTTTCATGAATTTCAGACGAGTTTTGGATTTACTAGAATTTAAAAACCAGGCATCTCAATGTTTTGCCGGCAATCAACGGTGCCCTGGTGTTTTAAATTCACTCCCATTTCTTGCATGGGACCTAAGCATGCACCCAAGGACACAGATTTGATTTTTGAACCAATTTATATGCACTGGAGCATGTGCATGTAGTTCAAATTTGAATTATACACATAAAATGCATTGAAAACTCAGTTAACGCATAAAAATGTCCAAACAAACCCTGAAAAATCACAAAAAATCACACAACACTCCTGTTGTTCTATGTTGACATGAGAAAATAATTTAAAAGCAATAAGAGGCAATGGATATTGTTTCGTCCACAAAGGTGGGACGTTCCCTACCGAAAACCATCATGCTTGTTGTGAGAAGCTCCGGTTTGTGAGAAGCATATACCCAAACCTGCCCCAAATAGGACAAAATTTGTAGCACGGCATGTTGATGCCGCTCCAGGATAGCATTACAAGTGTCATGAATTTCAGACGAGTTTTGGATTTACTAGAATTTAAAAACCAGGCATCTCAATGTTTTGCCGGCAATCAACGGTGCCCCGGTGTTTTAAATTCATTCACATTTCTTGCATGGGACCTAAGCATGCACCCAAGGACACATATTTGATTTTTGAACCAATCTATAGGCACTAGAGCATGAGCATGTAGTTCAAATTTGAATTATACACATAAAATGCATTGAAAACTCAGTTAATGCATAAAAATGTCCGAACGAACCCTGAAAAATCACAAAAAATCACACAACACTCCTGTTGTTCTATGCTGACATGAGAAAATAATTTGAAAGCAATAAGAGGCAATGGATATTGTTTCGTCCACAAAGGTGGGACGTTCCCTACCGATAACCATCATGCTTGTTGTGAGAAGCTCCGGTTTGTGAGAAGCATATACCCAAACCTACCCCAAATAGGACAAAATTTGTAGCACGGCATGTTGATGCCGCTCCAGGATAGCATTACAAGTTTCATGAATTTCAGTCGAGTTTTGGATTTACTAGAATTTAAAACCAGGCATCTCAATGTTTTGTCGGCAATCAACGGCGCCCCGGTGTTTGAAATTCATTCCCATTTCTTGCATGGGACCTAAGGATGCACCCAAGGACACAGATTTCATTTTTCAACCAATTTATAGGCACGGGAGCATGTGCTTGTAGTTCAAATTTGAATTATGCACATAAAATGCATTGAAAACTCAGTTAAGGCATAGAAATGTCCAAACGAACCCCGAAAAATCACAAAAAATCACACAACACTCCTCATGTTCTAAGTTGACACGAGAAAAAACTTGAAAGCAATAAGAGGCAATGGATATCGTTTCGTCCACAATGCTGGAAGTTCCATACCAAAAACCATCATCCTTGTTGTGAGAAGCTCCGGTTTGTGAGAAGCATATAACCAAACCTGCCCCAAATGGGACAAAATTTGTACCATGGCATGTTGATGCCGCTCCATGATTGCATGCCAAGTTTCATGAATTTCATACGAGTTTTGGATTTACTAGAATTTAAAAACCAGGCATCTCAATGTTTTGCCGGCAATCAACGGTGCCCCGGTGTTTGAAATTCATTCCCATTTCTTGCATGGGACCTAAGCATGCACCGAAGGACACAAATTTTATTTTTCAACCAATGTATAGGCACTGGAGCATGTGCATGTAGTTCAAATTTGAATTATACACATAAAATGCATTGAAAACTCAATTAATACATAAAAATGTCCGAACGAACCCTGATAAATCACAAAAAATCACACAACACTCCTGTTGTTCTATGCTGACATGAGAAAATAATTTGAAAGCAATAAGAGGCAATGGATATTGTTTCGTCCACAAAGGTGGGACGTTCCCTACCGAAAACCATCATGCTTGTTGTGAGAAGCTCCGGTTTGTGAGAAGCATATACCCAAACCTGCCCCAAATAGGACAAAATTTGTAGCACGGCATGTTGATGCCGCTCCAGGATAGCATTACAAGTTTCATGAATTTCAGTCGAGTTTTGGATTTACTAGAATTTAAAACCAGGCATCTCAATGTTTTGTCGGCAATCAACGGCGCCCCGGTGTTTGAAATTCATTCCCATTTCTTGCATGGGACCTAAGGATGCACCCAAGGACACAGATTTCATTTTTCAACCAATTTATAGGCACGGGAGCATGTGCTTGTAGTTCAAATTTGAATTATGCACATAAAATGCATTGAAAACTCAGTTAATGCATAGAAATGTCCAAACGAACCCCGAAAAATCACAAAAAATCACACAACACTCCTCATGTTCTATGTTGACACGAGAAAAAACTTGAAAGCAATAAGAGGCAATGGATATCGTTTCGTCCACAACGCTGGACGTTCCATACCAAAAACCATCATCCTTGTTGTGAGAAGCTCCGGTTTGTGAGAAGCATATAACCAAACCTGCCCCAAATGGGACAAAATTTGTACCATGGCATGTTGATGCCGCTCCATGATTGCATGCCAAGTTTCATGAATTTCATACGAGTTTTGGATTTACTAGAATTTAAAAACCAGGCATCTCAATGTTTTGCCGGCAATCAACGGTGCCCCGGTGTTTGAAATTCATTCCCATTTCTTGCATGGGACCTAAGCATGCACCGAAGGAAACAAATTTTATTTTTCAACCAATTTATAGGCACTGGAGCATGTGCATGTAGTTCAAATTTGAATTATACACATAAAATGCATTGAAAACTCAGTTAATACATAAAAATGTCCGAACGAACCCTGATAAATCACAAAAAATCACACAACACTCCTGTTGTTCTATGCTGACATGAGAAAATAATTTGAAAGCAATAAGAGGCAATGGATATTGTTTCGTCCACAAAGGTGGGACGTTCCCTACCGAAAACCATCATGCTTGTTGGGAGAAGCTCCGGTTTGTGAGAAGCATATACCCAAACCTGCCCCAAATGGGACGAAAAATTTACCATGGCATGTTGATGCCGCTCCATGATAGCATGCCAAGTTTCATGAATTTCAGACGAGTTTTGGATTTACTAGAATTTAAAAACCAGGCATCTCAATGTTTTGCCGGGAATCAACGGTGCCCCTGTGTTTGAAATTCATTCCCATTTCTTGCATGGGACCTAAGCATGCACCCAAGGACACATATTTGCTTTTTTAACCAATTAATAGGCACTGGAGCATGTGCATGTAGTTCAAATTTGAATTATACACATAAAATGCATTGAAATCTCAGTTAATGCATAAAAATGTCCAAACGAACCCGGAAAAATCACAAAAAATCACACAACACTCCTGTTGTTCTATGTTGACACGAGAAAATAATTTGAAAGCAATAAGAGGCAATGGATATTGTTTCGTCCACAAAGGTGGGACGTTCCTTACCGAAAACCATCATGCTTGTTGTGAGAAGCTCCGGTTTGTGAGAAGCATATACCCAAACCTGCCCCAACTGGGACAAAATTTGCACCATGGCATGTTGATGCTGCTCCATGATAGCATGCCAAGTTTCATGAATTTCAGACGAGTTTTGGATTTACTAGAATTTAAAAACCAGGCATCTCAATGTTTTGCCGGTAATCAACGGTGCCCCGGTGTTTCAAATTCATTCACATTTCTTGCATGGGACCTAAGCATGCACCCAAGGACACAGATTTGATTTTTCAACCAATTTATAGGCACTGGAGCATGTGCATGTAGTTCAAATTTGAATTATACACATAAAATGCATTGAAAACTCAGTTAACGCATAAAAATGTCCAAACGAACCCTGAAAAATCACAAAAAATCACACAACACTCCTGTTGTTCTATGTTGGCATGAGAAAATAATTTAAAAGCAATAAGAGGCAATGGATATTGTTTCGTCCACAAAGGTGGGACGTTCCCTACCGAAAACCATCATGCTTGTTGTGAGAAGCTCCGGTTTGTGAGAAGCATATACCCAAACCTGCCCCAAATAGGACAAAATTTGTAGCACGACATGTTGATGCCGCTCCAGGATAGCATTACAAGTTTCATGAATTTCAGACGAGTTTTGGATTTACTAGAATTTAAAAACCAGGCATCTCAAGTTTTGCCGGCAATCAACGGTGCCCCGGTGTTTTAAATTCATTCACATTTCTTGCATGGGACCTAAGCATGCACCCAAGGACACAGATTTGATTTTTCAACCAATCTATAGGCACTGGAGCATGAGCATGTAGTTCAAATTTGAATTATACACATAAAATGCATTGAAAACTCAGTTAATGCATAAAAATGTCCAAACGAACCCTGAAAAATCACAAAAAATCACACAACACTCATGTTGTTCTATGTTGACATGATAAAATAATTTAAAAGCAATAAGAGGCAATGGATATTGTTTCGTCCACAAAGGTGGGACGTTCCCTACCGAAAACCATCATGCTTGTTGTGAGAAGCTCCGGTTTGTGAGAAGCATATACCCAAACCTGCCCCAAATAGGACAAAATTTGTAGCACGGCATGTTGATGCCGCTCCAGGATAGCATTACAAGTTTCATGAATTTCAGTCGAGTTTTGGATTTACTAGAATTTAAAAACCAGGCATCTCAATGTTTTGTCGGCAATCAACGGCGCCTCGGTGTTTGAAATTCATTCCCATTTCTTGCATGGGACCTAAGGATGCACCCAAGGACACAGATTTGATTTTTCAACCAATTTATAGGCACGGGAGCATGTGCTTGTTGTTCAAATTTGAATTATGCACATAAAATGCATTGAAAACTCAGTTAATGCATAAAAATGTCCAAACGAACCCCGAAAAATCACAAAAAATCACACAACACTCCTGTTGTTCTATGTTGACACGAGAAAAAAATTGAAAGCAATAAGAGGCAATGGATATCGTTTCGTCCACAACGGTGGACGTTCCATACCAAAAACCATCATGCTTGTTGTGAGAAGCTCCGGTTTGTGAGAAGCATATACCCAAACCTGCCCCAAATGGGACAAAATTTGTACCATGGCATGTTGATGCCGCTCCATGATTGCATGCCAAGTTTCATGAATTTCAGACGAGTTTTGGATTTACTAGAATTTAAAAACCAGGCATCTCAATGTTTTGCCGGCAATCAACGGTGCCCCGGTGTTTGAAATTCATTCCCATTTCTTGCATGGGACCTAAGCATGCACCGAAGGACACAGATTTGATTTTTCAGCCAATTTATAGGCACTGGAGCATGTGCATGTAGTTCAAATTTGAATTATACACATAAAATGCATTGAAAACTCAGTTAATACATAAAAATGTCCGAACGAACCCTGAAAAATCACAAAAAATCACACAACACTCCTGTTGTTCTATGCTGACATGAGAAAATAATTTGAAAGCAATAAGAGGCAATGGATATTGTTTCGTCCACAAAGGTGGGACGTTCCCTACCGAAAACCATCATGCTTGTTGTGAGAAGCTCCGGTTTGTTAGAAGCATATACCCAAACCTGCCCCAAATGGGAGGAAAAATTTACCATGGCATGTTGATGCCGCTCCATGATAGCATGCCAAGTTTCATGAATTTCAGACGAGTTTTGGATTTACTAGAATTTAAAAACCAGGCATCTCAATGTTTTGCCGGGAATCAACGGTGCCCCGATGGTTGAAATTCATTCCCATTTCTTGCATGGGACCTAAGCATGCACCCAAGGACACATATTTGATTTTTTAACCAATTAATAGGCACTGGAGCATGTGCATGTAGTTCAAATTTGAATTATACACATAAAATGCATTGAAATCTCAGTTAATGCATAAAAATGTCCAAACGAACCCGGAAAAATCACAAAAAATCACACAACACTCCTGTTGTTCCATGTTGACACGAGAAAATAATTTGAAAGCAATAAGAGGCAATGGATATTGTTTCGTCCACAAAGGTGGGACGTTCCTTACCGAAAACCATCATGCTTGTTGTGAGAAGCTCCGGTTTGTGAGAAGCATATACCCAAACCTGCCCCAAATGGGACAAAATTTGCACCATGGCATGTTGATGCTGCTCCATGATAGCATGCCAAGTTTCATGAATTTCAGACGAGTTTTGGATTTACTAGAATTTAAAAACCAGGCATCTCAATGTTTTGCCGGCAATCAACGGTGCCCCGGTGTTTCAAATTCATTCACATTTCTTGCATGGGACCTAAGCATGCACCCAAGGACACAGATTTGATTTTTGAACCAATTTATATGCACTAGAGCATGTGCATGTAGTTCAAATTTGAATTATGCACATAAAATGCATTGAAAACTCAGTTAATGCATAAAATTGTCCAAACGAACCCCGAAAAATCACAAAAAATCACACAACACTCCTCTTGTTCTATGTTGACACGAGAAAATAATTTGAAAGCAATAAGAGGCAATGGATATTGTTTCGTCCACAAAGGTGGGACGTTCCTTACCGAAAACCATCATGCTTGTTGTGAGAAGCTCCGGTTTGTGAGAAGCATATACCCAAACCTGCCCCAACTGGGACAAAATTTGCACCATGGCATGTTGATGCTGCTCCATGATAGCATGCCAAGTTTCATGAATTTCAGACGAGTTTTGGATTTACTAGAATTTAAAAACCAGGCATCTCAATGTTTTGCCAGTAATCAACGGTGCCCCGGTGTTTCAAATTCATTCACATTTCTTGCATGGGACCTAAGCATGCACCCAAGGACACAGATTTGATTTTTCAACCAATTTATAGGCACTGGAGCATGTGCATGTAGTTCAAATTTGAATTATACACATAAAATGCATTGAAAACTCAGTTAACGCATAAAAATGTCCAAACGAACCCTGAAAAATCACAAAAAATCACACAACACTCCTGTTGTTCTATGTTGGCATGAGAAAATAATTTAAAAGCAATAAGAGGCAATGGATATTGTTTCGTCCACAAAGGTGGGACGTTCCCTACCGAAAACCATCATGCTTGTTGTGAGAAGCTCCGGTTTGTGAGAAGCATATACCCAAACCTGCCCCAAATAGGACAAAATTTGTAGCACGACATGTTGATGCCGCTCCAGGATAGCATTACAAGTTTCATGAATTTCAGACGAGTTTTGGATTTACTAGAATTTAAAAACCAGGCATCTCAAGTTTTGCCGGCAATCAACGGTGCCCCGGTGTTTTAAATTCATTCACATTTCTTGCATGGGACCTAAGCATGCACCCAAGGACACAGATTTGATTTTTCAACCAATCTATAGGCACTGGAGCATGAGCATGTAGTTCAAATTTGAATTATACACATAAAATGCATTGAAAACTCAGTTAATGCATAAAAATGTCCAAACGAACCCTGAAAAATCACAAAAAATCACACAACACTCATGTTGTTCTATGTTGACATGATAAAATAATTTAAAAGCAATTAGAGGCAATGGATATTGTTTCGTCCACAAAGGTGGGACGTTCCCTACCGAAAACCATCATGCTTGTTGTGAGAAGCTCCGGTTTGTGAGAAGCATATACCCAAACCTGCCCCAAATAGGACAAAATTTGTAGCACGGCATGTTGATGCCGCTCCAGGATAGCATTACAAGTTTCATGAATTTCAGTCGAGTTTTGGATTTACTAGAATTTAAAAACCAGGCATCTCAATGTTTTGTCGGCAATCAACGGCGCCTCGGTGTTTGAAATTCATTCCCATTTCTTGCATGGGACCTAAGGATGCACCCAAGGACACAGATTTGATTTTTCAACCAATTTATAGGCACGGGAGCATGTGCTTGTTGTTCAAATTTGAATTATGCACATAAAATGCATTGAAAACTCAGTTAATGCATAAAAATGTCCAAACGAACCCCGAAAAATCACAAAAAATCACACAACACTCCTGTTGTTCTATGTTGACACGAGAAAAAAATTGAAAGCAATAAGAGGCAATGGATATCGTTTCGTCCACAACGGTGGACGTTCCATACCAAAAACCATCATGCTTGTTGTGAGAAGCTCCGGTTTGTGAGAAGCATATACCCAAACCTGCCCCAAATGGGACAAAATTTGTACCATGGCATGTTGATGCCGCTCCATGATTGCATGCCAAGTTTCATGAATTTCAGACGAGTTTTGGATTTACTAGAATTTAAAAACCAGGCATCTCAATGTTTTGCCGGCAATCAACGGTGCCCCGGTGTTTGAAATTCATTCCCATTTCTTGCATGGGACCTAAGCATGCACCGAAGGACACAGATTTGATTTTTCAGCCAATTTATAGGCACTGGAGCATGTGCATGTAGTTCAAATTTGAATTATACACATAAAATGCATTGAAAACTCAGTTAATACATAAAAATGTCCGAACGAACCCTGAAAAATCACAAAAAATCACACAACACTCCTGTTGTTCTATGCTGACATGAGAAAATAATTTGAAAGCAATAAGAGGCAATGGATATTGTTTCGTCCACAAAGGTGGGACGTTCCCTACCGAAAACCATCATGCTTGTTGTGAGAAGCTCCGGTTTGTTAGAAGCATATACCCAAACCTGCCCCAAATGGGAGGAAAAATTTACCATGGCATGTTGATGCCGCTCCATGATAGCATGCCAAGTTTCATGAATTTCAGACGAGTTTTGGATTTACTAGAATTTAAAAACCAGGCATCTCAATGTTTTGCCGGGAATCAACGGTGCCCCGGTGGTTGAAATTCATTCCCATTTCTTGCATGGGACCTAAGCATGCACCCAAGGACACATATTTGATTTTTTAACCAATTAATAGGCACTGGAGCATGTGCATGTAGTTCAAATTTGAATTATACACATAAAATGCATTGAAATCTCAGTTAATGCATAAAAATGTCCAAACGAACCCGGAAAAATCACAAAAAATCACACAACACTCCTGTTGTTCTATGTTGACACGAGAAAATAATTTGAAAGCAATAAGAGGCAATGGATATTGTTTCGTCCACAAAGGTGGGACGTTCCTTACCGAAAACCATCATGCTTGTTGTGAGAAGCTCCGGTTTGTGAGAAGCATATACCCAAACCTGCCCCAAATGGGACAAAATTTGCACCATGGCATGTTGATGCTGCTCCATGATAGCATGCCAAGTTTCATGAATTTCAGACGAGTTTTGGATTTACTAGAATTTAAAAACCAGGCATCTCAATGTTTTGCCGGCAATCAACGGTGCCCCGGTGTTTCAAATTCATTCACATTTCTTGCATGGGACCTAAGCATGCACCCAAGGACACAGATTTGATTTTTGAACCAATTTATATGCACTAGAGCATGTGCATGTAGTTCAAATTTGAATTATGCACATAAAATGCATTGAAAACTCAGTTAATGCATAAAATTGTCCAAACGAACCCCGAAAAATCACAAAAAATCACACAACACTCCTCTTGTTCTATGTTGACACGAGAAAATAATTTGAAAGCAATAAGAGGCAATGGATATTGTTTCGTCCACAAAGGACCCTTATCGAAAACCATCATGCTTGTTGTGAGAAGCTCCGGTTTGTGAGAAGCATATACCCAAACCTGCCCCAAATGGGATAAAAAATTTACCATGGCATGTTGATGCCGCTCCATGATAGCATGCCAAGTTTCATGAATTTCAGACGAGTTTTGGATTTACTAGAATTTAAAAACCAGGCATCTCAATGTTTTCCTGGCAATCAACGGTGCCCCGGTGTTTCAAATTCATTCACATTTCTTGCATGGGACCTAAGCATGCACCCAAGGACACATATTTGATTTTTGAACCAATTTATATGCACTGGAGCATGTGCATGTAGTTCAAATTTGAATTATGCACATAAAATGCATTGAAAACTCAGTTAATGCATAAAAATGTCCAAGCGAACCCCGAAAAATCACAAAAAATCACACAACACTCCTCATGTTCTATGTTGACACGAGAAAATAATTTGAAAGCAATAAGAGGCAATGGATATTGTTTCGTCCACAAAGGTGGGACGTTCCTTACCGAAAACGATCATGCTTGTTGTGAGAAGCTCCGGTTTGTGAGAAGCATATACCCAAACCTGTCCCAAATGGGACAAAATTTGCACCATGGCATGTTGATGCTACTCCATGATAGCATGCCAAGTTTCATGAATTTCAGACGAGTTTTGGATTTACTAGAATTTAAAAACTAGGCATCTCAATGTTTTGCCGGCAATCAACGGTGCCCCGGTGTTTCAAATTCATTCACATTTCTTGCATGGGACCTAAGCATGCACCCAAGGACACATATTTGATTTTTGAACCAATTTATATGCACTGGAGCATGTGCATGTAGTTCAAATTTGAATTATGCACATAAAATGCATTGAAAACTCAGTTAATGCATAAAATTGTCCAAACGAACCCCAAAAAATCACAAAAAATCACACAACACTCCTCTTGTTCTATGTTGACACGAGAAAATAATTTGAAAGCAATAAGAGGCAATGGATATTGTTTCGTCCACAAAGGTGGGACGTTCCTTATCGAAAACCATCATGCTTGTTGTGAGAAGCTCCGGTTTGTGAGAAGTATATACCCAAACCTGCCCCAAATAGGACAAAATTTGTAGCACGGCATGTTGATGCCGCTCCAGGATAGCATTACAAGTTTCATGAATTTCAGACGAGTTTTGGATTTACTAGAATTTAAAAACCAGGCATCTCAATGTTTTGCCGGCAATCAACGGTGCCCCCGTGTTTTAAATTCATTCACATTTCTTGCATGGGACCTAAGCATGCACCCAAGGACACATATTTGATTTTTCAACCAATCTATAGGCACTGGAGCATGAGCATGTAGTTCAAATTTGAATTATACACATAAAATGCATTGAAAACTCAGTTAATGCATAAAAATGTCCAAACGAACCCTGAAAAATCAAAAAAAATCACACAACACTCATGTTGTTCTATGTTGACATGATAAAATAATTTAAAAGCAATAAGAGGAAATGGATATTGTTTCGTCCACAAAGGTGGGACGTTCCCTACCGAAAACCATCATGCTTGGTATGAGAAGCTCCGGTTTGTGAGAAGCATATACCCAAACCTGCCCCAAATAGGACAAAATTTGTAGCACGGCATGTTGATGCCGCTCCAGGATAGCATTACAAGTTTCATGAATTTCAGTCGAGTTTTGGATTTACTAGAATTTAAAAACCAGGCATCTCAATGTTTTGTCGGCAATCAGCGGCGCCCCGGTGTTTGAAATTCATTCCCATTTCTTGCATGGGACCTAAGGATGCACCCAAGGACACATATTTGATTTTTCAACCAATTTATAGGCACGGGAGCATGTGCTTGTTGTTCAAATTTGAATATGCACATAAAATGCATTGAAAACTCAGTCAATGCATAGAAATGTCCAAACGAACCCCGAAAAATCACAAAAAATCACACAACTCTCCTGTTGTTCGATGTTGACACGAGAAAAAAATTGAAAGCAATAAGAGGCAATGGATATCGTTTCGTCCACAACGGTGGACGTTCCCTAAAAAAACCATCATGCTTGTTGTGAGAAGCTCCGGTTTGTGAGAAGCATATACCCAAACCTGCCCCAAATGAAACAAAATTTGTACCATGGCATGTTGATGCCGCTCCATGATTGCATGCCAAGTTTCATGAATTTTAGACGAGTTTTGGATTTACTACAATTTAAAAACCAGGCATCTCAATGTTTTGCCGGCAATCAACGGTGCCCCGGTGTTTGAAATTCATTCCCATTTCTTGCATGGGACCTAAGCATGCACCCAAGGACACAGATTTGATTTTTGAACCAATTTATAGGCACTGGAGCATGTGCATGGTGTTCAAATTTGAATTATACACATAAAATGCATTGAAAACTCAGTTAATCCATAAAAATGTCCAAACGAACCCCGAAAAATCACAAAAAATCACACAACACTCCTCTTGTTCTATGTTGACACGAGAAAATAATTTGAAAGCAACAAGAGGCAATGGATATTGTTTCATCCACAAAGGTGGGACGTTCCCTACCAAAAACCATCATGCTTGTTGTGAGAAGCTCCGGTTTGTGAGAAGCATATACCCAAACCTGCCCCAAATGGGACAAATTTTTTACCATGGCATGTTGATGTCGCTCCATGATAACATGCCTAGTTTCATGAATTTCAGACGAGTTTTGGATTTACTAGAATTTAAAAACCAGGCATCTCAATGTTTTGCCGGCCAACGGTGGCCCGGTGTTTGAAATTCATTCCCATTTCTTGCATGGGACCTAAGGATGCACCCAAGGACACATATTTGATTTTTCAACCAATTTCTAGGCACGGGAGCATGTGCTTGTTGTTCAAATTTGAATTATGCACATAAAATGCATTGAAAACTCAGTCAATGCATAGAAATGTCCAAACGAACCCCGAAAAATCACAAAAAAATCACACAACTCTCCTGTTGTTCCATGTTGACACGAGAAAAAAATTGAAAGCAATAAGAGGCAATGGATAACGTTTCGTCCACAACGGTGGACGTTCCCTAAAAAAAACCATCATGCTTGTTGTGAGAAGCTCCGGTTTGTGAGAAGCATATACCCAAACCTGCCCCAAATGGGACAAAATTTGTACCATGGCATGTTGATGCCGCTCCATGATTGCATGCCAAGTTTCATGAATTTCAGACGAGTTTTGGATTTACTAGAATTTAAAAACCAGGCATCTCAATGTTTTGCCGGCAATCAACGGTGCCCCGGTGTTTGAAATTCATTCTCATTTCTTGCATGGGACCTAAGCATGCACCCAAGGACACAGATTTGATTTTTGAACCAATTTATAGGCACTGGAGCATGTGCATGTAGTTCAAATTTGAATTATACACATAAAATGCATTGAAAACTCAGTTAATCCATAAAAATGTCCAAACGAACCCCGAAAAATCACAAAAAATCACACAACACTCCTCTTGTTCTATGTTGACACGAGAAAATAATTTGAAAGCAACAAGAGGCAATGGATATTGTTTCATCCACAAAGGTGGGACGTGGCCTACCAAAAACCATCATGCTTGTTGTGAGAAGCTCCGGTTTGTGAGAAGCATATACCCAAACCTGCCCCAAATGGGACAAAATTTTTACCATGGCATGTTGATGCTGCTCCATGATAGCATGCCAAGTTTCATGAATTTCAGACGAGTTTTGGATTTACTAGAATTTAAAAACCAGGCATCTCAATGTTTTGCCTGCCAACGGTGGCCCGGTGTTTGAAATTCATTCCCATTTCTTGCATGGGACCTAAGCATGCACCCAAGGACACATATTTGATTTTTCAACCAATTTATAGGCACTGGAGCATGTGCATGTAGTTCAAATTTGAATTATACACATAAAATGCATTGAAAACTTAGTTAATGCATAAAAATGTCCAAACGAACCCTGAAAAATCACAAAAAATCACACAACACTCCTGTTGTTCTATGTTGACACGAGAAAAGAATTTGAAAGCAATAAGAGGCAATGGATATTGTTTCGTCCACAAAGGTGGGACGTTCCTTATCGAAAACCATCATGCTTGTTGTGAGAAGCTCCGGTTTGTGAGAAGCATATACCCAAACCTGCCCAAATGGGACAAAATTTTTACCATGGCATGTTGATGCCGCTCCATGATTGCATGCCAAGTTTCATGAATTTCAGTCGAGTTTTGGATTTACTAGAATTTAAAAACCAGGCATCTGAATGTTTTGCCGGCAATCAACGACGCCCCGGTGTTTGAAATTCATTCCCATTACTTGCATGGGACCTAAGAATGCACCCAAGGACACAGATTTGATTTTTCAACCAATTTATAGGCACGGGAGCATGTGCATGTAGTTCAAATTTGAATTATGCACATAAAATGCATTGAAAACTCAGTTAATGCATAGAAATGTCCAAACGAACCCCGAAAAATCACAAAAAATCACACAACACTCCTGTTGTTCTATGTTGACACGAGAAAAAAATTGAAAGCAATAAGAGGCAATGGATATTGTTTCGTCCACAAAGGTGGGACGTTCCTTATCGAAAACCATCATGCTTGTTGTGAGAATCTCCGGTTTGTGAGAAGCATATACCCAAACCTGCCCCAAATGGGACAAATTTTTTACCATGGCATGTTGATGCCGCTCCATGATTGCATGCGAAGTTTCATGAATTTTAGTCCAGTTTTGGATTTACTAGAATTTAAAAACCAGGCATCTCAATGTTTTGCCGGCAATCAACGACGCCCCGGTGTTTGAAATTCATTCCCATTTCTTGCATGGGACCTAAGAATGCACCCAAGGACACAGATTTGATTTTTCAACCAATTTATAGGCACGGGAGCATGTGCATTTAGTTAAAATTTGAATTATGCACATAAAATGCATTGAAAACTCAGTTAATGCATAAAAATGTCCAAACGAACCCCGAAAAATCACAAAAAATCACACAACACTCCTGTTGTTCTATGTTGACACGAGAAAAAAATTGAAAGTAATAAGAGGCAATGGATATCGTTTCGTCCACAACGGTGGACGTTCCCTACCAAAAACCATCATGCTTGTTGTGAGAAGCTCCGGTTTGTGAGAAGCATATACCCAAACCTGCCCCAAATGGGACAAAATTTCTACCATGGCATGTTGATGCCGCTCCATGATTGCGTGCCAAGTTTCATGAATTTCAGACGAGTTTTGGATTTACTAGAATTTAAAAACCAGGCATCTCAATGTTTTGCCGGCAATCAACGGCTCCCCGGTGTTTCAAATTCATTCACATTTCTTGCATGGGACCTAAGCATGCACCCAAGGACACATATTTGATTTTTGAACCAATTTATATGCACTGGAGCATGTGCATGTAGTTCAAATTTGAATTATGCACATAAAATGCATTGAAAACTCAGTTAATGCATAAAAATGTCCAAACGAACCACGAAAAATCACAAAAAATCACACAACACTCCTGTTGTTCTACATTGACACGAGAAAATAATTTGAAAGCAATAAGAGGCAATGGATATTGTTTCGTCCACAAAGGTGGGACGTTCCCTACCGAAAACCATCATGCTTGTTGTGACAAGCTCCGGTTTGTGAGAAACATATACCCAAACCTGCCCCAAATGGGACAAAATTTGCACCACGACATGTTGATGCCGCTCCATGATTGCATGCCAAGTTTCATGAATTTCAGACGAGTTTTGGATTTACTAGAATTTAGAAACCAGGCATCTCAATGTTTTGCCGGCAATCAAACGGTGCCCCGTTGTTTGAAATTCATTCCCACTTGCATGGGACCTAAACATGCACCCAAGGACTCAGATTTGATTTTTCAACCAATTTATATGCACTGGAGCATGTGCATGTAGTTCAAATTTGAATTATGCACATAAAATGCATTGTAAACTCAGTTAATGCATAAAAATGTCCAAACGAACCCTGAAAAATCACAAAAAATCACACAACGCTCCTCTTGTTCTATGTTGACACGAGAAAATAATTTGAAAGCAATAAGAGGCAATGGATATCGTTTCGTCCACAACGGTGGACGTTCCCTACCAAAAACCATCATGCTTGTTGTGAGAAGCTCCGGTTTGTGAGAAGCATATACCCAAACCTGCCCCAAATGGGACAAAATTTCTACCATGGCATGTTGATGCCGCTCCATGGTTGCATGCCAAGTTTCATGAATTTCAGACGAGTTTTGGATTTACTAGAATTTAAAAACCAGGCATATCAATGTTTTGCCGGCAGTCAACGACTCCCCGGTGTTCCAAATTCATTCACATTTCTTGCATGGGACCTAAGCATGCACCCAAGGACACATATTTGATTTTTGAACCAATTTATATGCACTAGAGCATGTGCATGTAGTTAGAATTTGAATTATGCACATAAAATGCATTGAAAACTCAGTTAATGCATAAAAATGTCCAAACGAACCCCAAAAAATCACAAAAAATCACACAACACTCCTGTTGTTCTACATTGACACGAGAAAATAATTTGAAAGCAATAAGAGGCAATGCATATTATTTCGTCTACAAAGGTGGGACGTTCCCTACCGAAAACCATCATGCTTGTTGTGACAAGCTCCGGTTTGTGAGAAACATATACCCAAACCTGCCCCAAATGGGACAAAATTTGCACCACGACATGTTGATGCCGCTCCATGATTGCATGCCAAGTTTCATGAATTTCAGACGAGTTTTTGATTTACTATAATTTAAAAACCAGGCATCTCAATGTTTTGCCGGCAATCAACGGTGCCCCGGTGTTTGAAATTCATTCCCGCTTGCATGGGACCTAAGCATGCACCCAAGGACTCAGATTTGATTTTTCAACCAATTTATAGGCACTGGAGCATGTGCATGTAGTTCAAATTTGAATTATACACATAAAATGCATTGAAAACTCAGTTAATGCATGAAAATGTCCAAACGAACCCCGAAAAATCACAAAAAATCACACAACACTCCTGTTGTTCTATGTTGACACGAGAAAAAAACTGAAAGCAATAAGAGGCAATGGATATCGTTTCGTCCACAACGGTGGACGTTCCCTACCAAAAACCATCATGCTTGTGGTAAGAAGCTCCGGTTTGTGAGAAGCATATACCCAAACCTGCCCCAAATGGGACAAGATTTGTACCACGGCATGTTGATGCCGCTCCATGATTGCATGCCAAGTTTCATGAATTTCAGACGAGTTTTGGATTTACTAGAATTTAAAAACCAGGCATCTCAATGTTTTGCCGGCAATCAACGGTGCCCCGGTGTTTGAAATTCATTCCCATTTCTTGCATGGGACGTAAGCATGCACCCAAGGACATAGATTTGATTTTTCAACCAATTTATAGGCACTGGAGCATGTGCATGTAGTTCAAATTTGAATTATGCACATAAAATGCATTGAAAACTCAGTTAATGCATAGAAATATCCAAACGAACCCCGAAAAATCACAAAAAATCACACAACACTCCTGTTGTTCTATGTTGACACGAGAAAATAATTTGAAAGCAATAAGAGGCAATGGATATTGTTTCGTCAACAAAGGTGGGACGTTCCCTACCGAAAACCATCATGCTTGTTGTGAGAAGCTCCGGTTTGTGAGAAGCATATACCCAAACCTGACCCAAATAGGACAAAATTTGTAGCACGACATGTTGATGCCGCTCCAGGATAGCATTACAAGTTTCATGAATTTCAGTCGAGTTTTGGATTTACTAGAATTTAAAAACCAGGCATCTCAATGTTTTGCCAGCAATCAACGGCGCCCCGGTGTTTGAAATTCATTCCCATTTCTTGCATGGGACCTAAGCATGCACCCAAGGACACAGATTTGATTTTTCAACCAATTTATAGGCACGGGAGCATGTGCATGTAGTTCAAATTTCAATTATGCACATAAAATGCATTGAAAACTCAGTTAATGCATAGAAATATCCAAACGAACCCCGAAAAATCACAAAAAATCACACAACTCTCCTGTTATTCTGTTGTTCCATGTGGACACGAGAAAAAAATTGAAAGCAATAAGAGGCAATGGATATCGTTTCGTCCACAATGGTGGACGTTCCCTACAAAAAACCATCATGCTTGTTGTGAGAAGCTCCGGTTTGTGAGAAGCGTATACCCAAACCTGCCCCAAATGGGACAAAATTTGTACCATGGCATGTTGATGCCGCTCCATGATTGCATGCCAAGTTTCATGAATTTCAGACGAGTTTTGGATTTACTAGAATTTAAAAACCAGGCATCTCAATGTTTTGCCGGCTATCAACGGTGCCCCGGTGTTTGAAATTCATTCCCATTTCTTGCATCGGACCTAAGCATGCATCCAAGGACACAGATATGATTTTTCAACCATATTATAGGCACGGGAGCATGTGCATGTAGTTCAAATTTAAATTATACACATAAAATGCATTGAAAACTCAGTTGATGCATAAAAATGTCCAAACGAACCCTGAAAAATCATAAAAATTCACACAACACTCCTGTTGTTCTATGTTGACATGAGAAAAAATTTGAAAGCAATAAGAGGCAATGGATATTGTTTCGTCCACAAAGGTGGGACGTTCCCTACCGAAAACCATCATGCTTGTTGTGAGAAGCTCCGGTTTGTGAGAAGCATATACCCAAACCTGCCCCAAATAGGACAAAATTTGGAGCACGGCATGTTGATACCGCTCCAGGATAGCATTACAAGTTTCATGAATTTCAGTCAAGTTTTGGATTTACTAGAATTTAAAAACCAGGCATCTCAATGTTTTGCCGGCAATCAACGGCGCCCCGGTGTTTGAAATTCATTCCCATTTCTTGCATGGGACCTAAGCATGCACCCAAGGACACAGATTTGATTTTTCAACCAATTTATATGCACTGGAGCATGTGCATCAGTTCAAATTTTAATTATGCACATAAAATAAATTGAAAACTCAGTTAATGCATAAAAATGTCCAAACGAACCCCGAAAAATCACAAAAAATCACACAACACTCCTGTTGTTCTACGTTGACACGAGAAAATAATTTGAAAGCAATAAGAGGCAATGCATATTGTTTTGTCAACAAAGGTGGGACGTTCCCTACTGAAACCAATCATGCTTGTTGTGAGAAGCTACGGTTTGTGAGAAGCATATACCCAAACCTGCCCCAAATGGGACAAAATTTGTACCATGGCATGTTGATGTCGCTCCATGATAGCATGCCAAGTTTCATCAATTTTAGACGAGTTTTGGATTTACTAGAATTTAAAAACCAGGCATCTCAATGTTTTGCCGGCAATCAACGGTGCCCCGGTGTTTGAAATTCATTCCCATTTCTTGCATGGGACCTAAGCATGCACCCAAGGACACAGACTTGATTTTTCAACCAATTTATAGGCATGGGAGCATGTGCATGTAGTTCAAATTTGAATTATGCACATAAAATGCATTGAAAACTCAGTTAATGCATAGAAATATCCAAACGAACCCCGAAAAATCACAAAAAATCACACAACTCTCCTGTTGTTCTGTTGTTCCATGTTGACACGAGAAAAAAATTGAATGCAATAAGAGGCAATGGATATCGTTTCGTCCACAACGGTGGACGTTCCCTACAAAAAACGATCATGCTTGTTGTGAGAAGCTCCGGTTTGTGAGAAGCATATACCCAAACCTGCCCCAAATGGGACAAAATTTGTACCATGGCATGTTGATGCCGCTCCATGATTGCATGCCAAGTTTCATGAATTTCAGACGAGTTTTGGATTTACTAGAATTTTAAAACCAGGCATCTCAATGTTTTGCCGGCAATCAACGGTGCCCCGGTGTTTGAAATTCATTCCCATTTCTTGCATGGGACCTAAGCATGCACCCAAGGACACAGATTCGATTTTTCAACCATATTATAGGCACGGGAGCATGTGCATGTAGTTCAAATTTGAATTATACACATAAAATGCATTGAAAACTCAGTTAATGCATAAAAATGTCCAAACGAACCCTGAAAAATCATAAAAATTCACACAACACTCCTGTTGTTCTATGTTGATATGAGAAAAAATTTGAAAGCAATAAGAGGGAATGGATATTGTTTCGTCCACAAAGGTGGGACGTTCCCTACCGAAAACCATCATGCTTGTTGTGAGAAGCTCCGGTTTGTGAGAAGCATATACCCAAACCTGCCCCAAATAGGACAAAATTTGTAGCACGGCATGTTGATACCGCTCCAGGATAGCATTACAAGTTTCATGAATTTCAGTCAAGTTTTGGATTTACTATAATTTAAAAACCAGGCATCTCAATGTTTTGCCGGCAATCAACGGCGCCCCGGTGTTTGAAATTCATTCCCATTTCTTGCATGGGACCTAAGCATGCACTCAAGGACACAGATTTGATTTTTCAACCAATTTATATGCACTGGAGCATCTGCATGTAGTTCAAATTTTAATTATGCACATAAAATAAATTGAAAACTCAGTTAATGCATAAAAATGTCCAAACGAACCCCGAAAAATCACAAAAAATCACACAACACACCTGTTGTTCTACGTTGACATGAGAAAATAATTTGAAAGCAATAAGAGGCAATGGATATTGTTTCGTCCACAAAGGTGGGACGTTCCCTACAAAAAACCATCATGCTTGTTGTGAGAAGCTCCAGTTTGTGAGAAGCATATACCCAAACCTGCCCCAAATGGGACAAAAATTTTATCATGGCATGTTGATGCCGCTCCATGATAGCATGCCAAGTTTCATGAATTTCAGACGAGTTTTGGATTTACTAGAATTTAAAAACCAGGCATCTCAATGTTTTGCCAGCAATCAACGGTGCCCCGGTGTTTGAAATTCATTCCCACTTGCATGGGACCTAAGCATGCACCCAAGGACTCAGATTTGATTTTTAAACCAATTTATAGGCACGGGAGCATGTGCATGTACTTCAAATTTGAATTATGCACATAAAATGCATTGAAAACTCAGTTAATGCATAGAAATGTCCAAACGAACCCTGAAAAATCACAAAAAATCACACAACACTCCTGTTGTTCTATGTTGAAAAGAGAAAATAATTTTAAGCAATAAGAGGAATTGGATATTGTTTCGTCAACAAAGGTGGGACGTTCCCTACTGAAAACCATCATGCTTGTTGTGAGAAGCTCCGGTTTGTGAGAAGCATATACCCAAACCTGCCCCAAATAGGACAAAATTTGTAGCACGACATGTTGATGCCGCTCCAGGATAGCATTACAAGTTTCATGAATTTCAGTCGAGTTTTGGATTTACTAGAATTTAAAAACCAGGCATCTCAATGTCTTGCCAGCAATCAACGGCGCCCCGGTGTTTGAAATTCATTCCCATTTCTTGCATGGGACCTAAGCATGCACCCAAGGACACAGATTTGATTTTTCAACCAATTTATAGGCACGGGAGCATGTGCATGTAGTTGAAATTTGAATTATGCACGTAAAATGCATTGAAAACTCAGTTAATGCATAGAAATGTCCAAATGAACCCCGAAAAATCACAAAAAATCACACAACTCTCCTGTTGTTCCATGTTGACACGAGAAAAAAATTGAAAGCAATAAGAGGCAATGGATATCGTTTCGTCCACAACGGTGGACGTTCCCTACAAAAAACCATCATGCTTGTTGTGAGAAGCTCAGGTTTGTGAGAAGCGTATACCCAAACCTGCCCCAAATGGGACAAAATTTGTACCATGGCATGTTGATGCCGCTCCATGATTGCATGCCAAGTTTCATGAATTTCAGACGAGTTTTGGATTTACTAGAATTTAAAAACCAGGCATCTCAATGTTTTGCCGGCAATCAACGGTGCCCCGGTGTTTGAAATTCATTCCCATTTCTTGCATGGGACCTAAGCATGCCACCAAGGACACAGATTTGATTTTTCAACCAATTTATAGGCACGGGAGCATGTGCATGTAGTTCAAATTTGAATTATACACATAAAATGCATTGAAAACTCAGTTAATGCATAAAAATGTCCAAACGAACCCTGAAAAATCATAAAAAATCACACAACACTCCTGTTGTTCTATGTTGACACGAGAAAATAATTTGAAAGCAATAAGAGGCAATGGATATTGTTTCGTCCACAAAGGTGGGACGTTCCCTTCCGAAAACCATCATGCTTGTTGTGAGAAGCTCCGGTTTGTGAGAAGCATATACCCAAACCTGCCCCAAATAGGACAAACTTTGTAGCACGGCATGTTGATGCCGCTCCAGGATAGCATTACAAGTTTCATGAATTTCAGTCGAGTTTTGGATGTACTAGAATTTAAAAACCAGGCATCTCAATGTCTTGCCAGCAATCAACTGCGCCCCGGTGTTTGAAATTCATTCCCATTTCTTGCATGGGACCTAAGCATGCACCCAAGGACACAGATTTGATTTTTCAACCAATTTATAGGCACGGGAGCTTGTGCATGTAGTTCCAATTTGAATGATGCACATAAAATGCATTGAAAACTCAGTTAATGCATAGAAATGTCCAAACGAACCCCGAAAAATCACAAAAAATCACACAACTCTCCTGTTGTTCCATGTTGACACGAGAAAAAAATTGAAAGCAATAAGAGGCAATGGATATCGTTTCGTCCACAACGGTGGACGTTCCCTACAAAAAACCATCATGCTTGTTGTGAGAAGCTCCGGTTTGTGAGAAGCGTATACCCAAACCTGCCCCAAATGGGACAAAATTTGTACCATGGCATGTTGATGCCGCTCCATGATTGCATGCCAAGTTTCATGAATTTCACACGAGTTTTGGATTTACTAGAATTTAAAACCCAGGCATCTCAATGTTTTGCCAGCAATCAACGGTGCCCCGGTGTTTGAAATTCATTCCCATTTCTTGCATGGGACCTAAGCATGCACCCAAGGACACAGATTTGATTTTTCAACCAACTTATAGGCACGGGAGCATGTGCATCTAGTTCAAATTTGAATTATACACATAAAATGCATTGAAAACTCAGATAATGCATAAAAATGGCCAAACGAACCCTGAAAAATCATAAAAAATCACACAACACTCCTGTTGTTCTATGTTGACATGAGAAAATAATTTGAAAGCAATAAGAGGCAATGGCTATTGTTTCGTCCACAAAGGTGGGACGTTCCCTACCGAAAACCATCATGCTTGTTGTGAGAAGCTCCGGTTTGTGAGAAGCATATACCCAAACCTGCCCCAAATAGGACAAAATTTGTAGCACGGCATGTTGATGCCGCTCCAGGATAGCATTACAAGTTTCATGAATTTCAGTCAAGTTTAGGATTTACTAGAATTTAAAAAACAGGCATCTCAATGTTTTGCCGGCAATCAACGGCGCCCCGGTGTTTGAAATTCATTCCCATTTCTTGCATGGGACCTAAGCATGCACCCAAGGACACAGATTTGATTTTTCAACCAATTTATATGCACTGGAGCATGTGCATGTAGTTCAAATTTGAATTGTTCACCTGAAATGCATTGAAAACTCAGTTAATGCATAAAAATGTGCAAACGAAGCCCCAAAAATCACAAAAAATCACACAACACTCCTGTTGTTCTTTGTTGACATGAGAAAATAATTTGAAAGCAATAAGAGACAATGGATATTGATTCGTCAACAAAGGTGGGACGTTCCCTACCGAAAACCATCATGCTTGTTGTGAGAAGCTCCGGTTTGTGAGAAGCATATACCCAAACCTGCCCCAAATAGGACAAAATTTGTAGCACGACATGTTGATGCCGCTCCAGGATAGCATTACAAGTTTCATGAATGTCAGTCGAGTTTTGGATTTACTAGAATTTAAAAACCAGGCATCTCAATGTCTTGCCAGCAATCAACGGCGCCCCGGTGTTTGAAATTCATTCCCATTTCTTGCATGGGACCAAAGCATGCACCCAAGGACACAGATTTGATTTTTCAACCAATTTATAGGCACGGGAGCATGTGCATGTTGTTAAAATTTGAATTATGCACATAAAATGCATTGAAAACTCAGTTAATGCATAGAAATGTCCAAACGAACCCCGAAAAATCACAAAAAATCACACAACTCTCCTGTTGTTCCATGTTGACACGAGAAAAAAATTGAAAGCAATAAGAGGCAATGGATATCGTTTCGTCCACAACGGTGGACGTTCCCTACAAAAAACCATCATGCTTGTTGTGAGAAGCTCCGGTTTGTGAGAAGCGTATACCCAAACCTGCCCCAAATGGGACAAAATTTGTACCATGGCATGTTGATGCCGCTCCATGATTGCATGCCAAGTTTCATGAATTTCAGACGAGTTTTGGATTTACTAGAATTTAAAAACCAGGCATCTCAATGTTTTGCCGGCAATCAACGGTGCCCCGGTGTTTGAAATTCATTCCCATTTCTTGCATGGGACCTAAGCATGCACCCAAGGACACAGATTTGATTTTTCAACCAATTTATAGGCACGGAAGCATGTGCATGTAGTTCAAATTTGAATTATACACATAAAATGCATTGAAAACTTAGTCAATGCATAAAATGTCCAAACGAACCCTGAAAAATCATAAAAAATCACACAACACTCCTGTTGTTCTATGTTGACATGAGAAAATAATTTGAAAGCAATAAGAGGCAATGGATATTGTTTCGTCCACAAAGGTGGGACGTTCCCTACCGAAAACCATCATGCTTGTTGTGAGAAGCTCCGGTTTGTGAGAAGCATATACCCAAACCTGCCCCAAATAGGACAAAATTTGTAGCACGGCATGTTGATGCCGCTCCAGGATAGCATTACAAGTTTCATGAATTTCAGTCGTGTTTTGGATGTACTAGAATTTAAAAACCAGGCATCTCAATGTTTTGCCGGCAATCAACGGCGCCCGAGTGTTTGAAATTCATTCCCATTTCTTGCATGGGACCTAAGCATGCACCCAAGGACACATATTTGATTTTTCAACCAATTTATATGCACTGGAGCATGTGCATGTAGTTCAAATTTGAATTATGCACATAAAATAAATTGAAAACTCAGTTAATGCATAAAAATGTCCAAACGAACCCCGAAAAATCACAAAAAATCACACAACACTCCTGTTGTTCTACGTTGACACGAGAAAATAATTTGAAAGCAATAAGAGGCAATGGATATTGTTTCGTCCACAAAGGTGGGAAGTTCCCTACCGAAAACCATCATGCTTGTTGTGAGAAGCTCCGGTTTGTGAGAAGCATATACCCAAACCTGCCCCAAATGGGACAAAATTTTTATCATGGCATGTTGATGCCGCTCCATGATAGCATGCCAAGTTTCATGAATTTCAGACGAGTTTTGCATTTACTAGAATTTAAAAACAAGGCCTCTCAATGTTTTGCCGGCAATCAACGGTGCCCCGGTGTTTGAAATTCATTCCCACTTCCATGGGACCTAAGCATGCACCCAGGGACTCAGATTTGATTTTTAAACCAATTTATAGGCACGGGAGCATGTGCATGTAGTTCAAATTTGAATTATGCACATAAAATGCATTGAAAACTCAGTTAATGCATAGAAATGTCCAAACGAACCCCGAAAAATCACAAAAAATCACACAACTCTCCTGTTGTTCCATGTTGACACGAGGAAAAAATTGAAAGCAATAAGAGGCAATGGATATCATTTCGTCCACAACAGTGGACGTTCCCTACAAAAAACCATCATGCTTGTTGTGAGAAGCTCCGGTTTGTGAGAAGCATATACCCAAACCTGCCCCAAATAGGACAAAATTTGTAGCACGACATGTTGATGCCGCTCCATGATTGCATGCCAAGTTTCATGAATTTCAGACGAGTTTTGGATTTACTAGAATTTGAAAACCAGGCATCTCAATGTTTTGCCAGCAATCAACGGCGCCCCGGTGTTTGAAATTCATTCCCATTTCTTGCATGGGACCTAAGCATGCACCCAAGGACACAGATTTGATTTTTCAACCAACTTATAGGCACGGGAGCATGTGCATGTAGTTCAAATTTGAATTATACACATAAAATAAATTGAAAACTCAGTTAATGCATAAAAATGTCCAAACGAACCCCGAAAAATCACAAAAAATCACACAACACTCTTGTTGTTCTACGTTGACACGAGAAAATAATTTGAAAGCAATAAGAGGCAATGGATATTGTTTCGTCCACAAAGGTGGGACGTTCCCTACCGAAAACTATCATGCTTGTTGTGAGAAGCTCCGGTTTGTGAGAAGCATATACCCAAACCTGCCCCAAATGGGACAAAAAATTTATCATGGCATGTTGATGCCGCTCCATGATAGCATGCCAAGTTTCATGAATTTCAGACGAGTTTTGCATTTACTAGAATTTAAAAACCAGGCATCTCAATGTTTTGCCGGCAATCAACGGTGCCCCGGTGTTTGAAATTCATTCCCACTTGCATGGGACCTAAGCATGCACCCAGGGGCTCAGATTTGATTTTTGAACCAATTTATAGGCACGGGAGCATGTGCATGTAGTTCAAATTTGAATTATGCACATAAAATGCATTGAAAACTCAGTTAATGCATAGAAATGTCCAAACGAACCCCGAAAAATCACAAAAAATCACACAACTCTCCTGTTGTTCCATGTTGACACGAGGAAAAAATTGAAAGCAATAAGAGGCAATGGATATCATTTCGTCCACAACAGTGGACCTTCCCTACAAAAAACCATCATGCTTGTTGTGAGAAGCTCCGGTTTGTGAGAAGCATATACCCAAACCTGCCCCAAATGGGACAAAATTTGTACCACGGCATGTTGATGCCGCTCCAGGATAGCATTACAAGTTTCATGAATTCCAGACGAGTTTTGGACTTACAAGAATTTAAAAACCAGGCATCTCAATGTTTTGCTGGCAATCAACGGTGCCCCGGTGTTTGAAATTCATTCCCATTTCTTGCATGGGACCTAAGCATGCACCCAAGGACACAGATTTGATTTTTCAACCAATTTATAGGCACTTGAGCATGTGCCTATAGTTCAAATTTGAATTATACGCATAAAATGCATTGAAAAGTGAGTTAATGCATAAAAATGTCCAAACGAACCCTGAAAAATCACAAAAAATCACACAACACAAAGGTGGGACGTTCCTTACCGAAAACCATCATGCTTGTTGTGAGAAGCTCCGGTTTGTGAGAAGCATATACCCAAACCTGCCCCAAATGGGACAAAATTTGCACCATGGCATGTTGATGCCGTTCCACGATAGCATGCCAAGTTTCATGAATTTCAGACGAGTTTTGGATTTACTAGAATTTAAAAACCAGGCATCTCAATGTTTTGCCGGCAATCAACGGTGCCCCGGTGTTTCAAATTCATTCACATTTCTTGCATGGGACCTAAGCATGCACCCAAGGACACAGATTTGATTTTTTAACCAATTTATATGCACTGGAGCATGTGCATGTAGTTCAAATTTGAATTATGCACATAAAATGCATTGAAAACTCAGTTAATGCATAAAAATGTCCAAACGAACCCCGGAAATCACAAAAAATCACACAACACTCCTCTTGTTCTATGTTGACACGAGAAAATAATTTGAAAGCAATAAGAGGCAATGGATATTGTTTCGTCCACAAAGGTGGGACGTTCCTTACCGAAAACCATCATGCTTCTTGTGAGAAGCTCCGGTTTGTGAGAAGCATATACCCAAACCTGCCCCAAATGGGACAAAATTTTTACCATCGCATATTGATGCCGCTCGATGATAGCATGCCAAGTTTCATGAATTTCAGACGAGTTTTGGATTTACAAGAATTTAAAAACCAGGCATCTCAATGTTTTGCCGGCAGTCAACGGTGCCCCGGTGTTTGAAATTCATTCCCACTTGCATGGAACCTAAGCATGCACCTAAAGACTCATATTTGATTTTTCAACCAATTTATATGCACTGGAGCATGTGCATGTAGTTCAAATTTGAATTGTTCACCTGAAATGCATTGAAAACTCAGTTAATGCATAAAAATGTGCAAACGAACCCCGAAAAATCACAAAAAATCACACAACACTCCTGTTGTTCTATGTTGACACGAGAAAAAAATTGAAAGCAATAACAGGCAATGGATATTGTTTCGTCCACAACGGTGGACGTTCCCTACCAAAAACCATCATGCTTGTTGTGAGAAGCTCCGGTTTGTGAGAAGCATATACCCAAACCTGCCCCAAATGGGACAAAATGTGTACCATGGCATGTTCATGCCGCTCCATGATTGCATGCCAAGTTTCATGAATTTCAGATGAGTTTTGGATTTACTAGAATTTAAAAACCAGGCATCTCAATGTTTTGCCGGCAATCAACGGTGCCCCGGTGTTTTAAATTCATTCCCATTTCTTGCATGGGACCTAAGCATGCACCCAAGGACACAGATTTGATTTTTCTACCAATTTATAGGCACTGGAGCATGTGCATGTAGTTCAAATTTGAATTATACACATAAATGCATTGAAAACTCAGTTAATGCATAAAAATGTCCAAACGAACCCTGAAAAATCATAAAAAATCACACAATACTCCTGTTGTTCTATGTTGACACGAGAAAATAATTTGAAAGCAATAAGAGGCAATGGATATTTTTTCGTCCACAAAGGTGGGACGTTCCCTACCGAAAACCATCATGCTTGTTGTGAGAAGCTCCGGTTTGTGAGAAGCATATACACAAACCTGCCCCAAATAGGACAAAATTTGTAGCACGGCATGTTGATGCCGCTCCAGGATAGCATTACAAGTTTCATTAATTTCAGTCAAGTTTTGGATTTACTAGAATTTAAAAACCAGGCATCTCAATGTTTTGCCGGCAATCAACGGCACCCCGGTGTTTGAAATTAATTCCCATTTCTTCCATGGGACCTAAGCATGCACCCAAGGACACAGATTTGATTTTTCAACCAATTTATAAGCACTGGAGCATGTGCATGTAGTTCAAATTTGAATTATGCACATTAAATAAATTGAAAACTCAGTTAATGCATAAAAATGTCCAAACGAACCCCGAAAAATCACAAAAAATCACACAACACTCCTGTTGTTCTACGATGACATGAGAAAATAATGTGAAAACAATAAGAGGCAATGGATATTGTTTCATCCACAAAGGTGGGACGTTCCCTACTGAAAACCATCATGCTTGTTGTGAGAAGCTCCGGTTTGTGAGAAACATATACCCAAACCTGCCCCAAATGGGACAAAATTTGCACCATGGCATGCTGTGCCGCTCCATGATTGCATGCCAAGTTTCATGAATTTCAGACGAGTTTTGGATTTACTAGAATTTAAAAACCAGGCATCTCAATGTTTTGCCGGCAATCAACGGTGCCCCGGTGTTTGAAATTCATTCCCACTTGCATGGGACCTAAGCATGCACCCAAGGACTCAGATTTGATTTTCAACCAATTTATATGCACTTGAGCATGTGCATGTAGTTCAAATTTGAATTGTTCACCTGAAATGCATTGAAAACTCAGTTAATGCATAAAAATGTGCAAACGAACCCCGAAAAATCACAAAAAATCACACAACACTCCTGTTGTTGTATGTTGACACGAGAAAAAAATTGAAAGCAATAAGAGGCAATGTATATCGTTTCGTCCACAATGGTGGGCGTTCCCTTACAAAAACCATCATGCTTGTTGTGAGAAGCTCCGGTTTGTGAGAAGCATATACCCAAACCTGCCCCAAATGGGACAAAATTTGTACCAGGGCATGTTGATGCCGCTCCATGATTGCGTGCCAAGTTTCATGAATTTCAGAGGAGTTTTGGATTTATTAGAATTTAAAAACCAGGCATCTCAATGTTTTGCCGGCTATCAACGGTGCCCCGGTGTTTGAAATTCATTCCCATTTCTTGCATGGGACTTAAGCATGCACCCAAGGACACAGATTTGATTTTTCAACCAATTTATAGGCACTGGAGCATGTGCATGTAGTTCAAATTTGAATTATACACGTAAAATGCATTGAAAACTCAGTTAATGCATAAAAATGTCCAAACGAACCCTGAAAAATCATAAAAAATCACACAACACTCCTGTTGTTCTATGTTGACACGATAACATAATTTTAATGCAATAAGAGGCAATGGATATTGTTTCGTCCACAAAGGTGGGACGTTCCCTACCGAAAACCATCATGCTTGTTGTGAGAAGCTCCGGTTTGTGAGAAGCATATACCCAAACCTGCCCCAAATAGGACAAAATTTGTAGCACGGCATGTTGATGCCGCTCCAGGATAGCATTACAAGTTTCATGAATTTCAGTCAAGTTTTGGATTTACTAGAATTTAAAAACCAGGCATCTCAATGTTTTGCCGCTAATCAACTGCGCCCCGGTGTTTGAAATTCATTCCCATTTCTTGCATGGGACCTAAGCATGCACCCAAGGACACAGATTTGATTTTTCAACCAATTTATATGCACTGGAGCATGTGCATGTAGTTCAAATTTGAATTATACACATAAAATGCATTGAAAACTCAGTTAATGCATAAAAATGTCCAAACGAACCCTGAAAAATCACAAAAAATCACACAACACTCCTGTTATTCTACGTTGACATGAGAAAATAATTTGAAAGCAATAAGAGGCAATGGATATTGTTTCCTCCACAAAGGTGGGACGTTCCCTACCGAAAACCATCATGCTTGTTGTGAGAAGCTCCAGTTTGTGAGAAACATATACCCAAACCTGCCCCAAATGGGACAAAATTTGCACCATGGCATGTTGATGCCGCTCCATGATGGCATGCCAAGTTTCATGAATTTCAGAGGAGTTTTGGATTTTCTAGAATTTAAAAACCAGGCATCTCAATGTTTTGCCGGCAATCAACGGTGCCCCGGTGTTTGAAATTCATTCCCACTTGCATGGGACCTAAGCATGCACCCAAGGACTCAGATTTGATTTTTCAACCAATTTATATGCACTGGAGCATATGCATGTAGTTCAAATTTGAATTGTTCACCTGAAATGCATTGAAAACTCAGTTAATGCATAAAAATGTGCAAACGAAACCCGAAAAATCACAAAAAATCACACAACACTCCTGTTGTTCTATGTTGACACGAGAAAAAAATTGAAAGCAATAAGAGGCAATGGATATCGTTTCGTGCACAATGGTAGACGTTCCCTTACAAAAACCATCATGCTTGTTGTGAGAAGCTCCGGTTTGTGAGAAGCATATACCCAAACCTGCCCCAAATGGGACAAAATTTGTACCAGGGCATCTTGATGCCGCTCCATGATTGCATGCCAACTTTCATGAATTTCAGAGGAGTTTTGGATTTATTAGAATTTAAAAACCAGGCATCTGAATGTTTTGCCGGCTATGAACGGTGCCCCAGTGTTTGAAATTCATTCCCATATCTTGCATGGGACCTAAGCATGCACCCAAGCACACATATTTGATTTTTCAACCAATTTATAGGCACTGGAGCATGTGCATGTAGTTCAAATTTGAATTATACACATAAAATGCATTGAAAACTCAGTTAATGCATAAAAATGTCCAAACGAACCCTGAAAAATCATAAAAAATCACACAACACTCCTGTTGTTCTATGTTGACACGATAACATAATTTGAATGCAATAAGAGGCAATGGATATTGTTTCGTCCACAAAGGTGGGACGTTCCCTACCGAAAACCATCATGCTTGTTGTGAGAAGCTCCGGTTTGTGAGAAGCATATACCCAAACCTGCCCCAAATAGGACAAAATTTGTAGCACGGCATGTTGATGCCGCTCCAGGATAGCAATACAAGTTTCATGAATTTCAGTCAAGTTTTGGATTTACTAGAATTTAAAGACCAGGCATCTCAATGTTTTGCCGCCAATCAACTGCGCCTCGGTGTTTGAAATTCATTCCCATTTCTTGCATGGGACCTAAGCATGCACCCAAGGACACAGATTTGATTTTTCAACCAATTTATATGCACTGGAGCATGTGCATGTTATTCAAATTTGAATTATACACATAAAATGCATTGAAAACTCAGTTAATGCATAAAAATGTCCAAACGAACCCCGAAAAATCACAAAAAATCACACAACACTCCTGTTGTTCTACGTTGACATGAGAAAATAATTTTAAAGCAATAAGAGGCAATGGATATTGTTTCGTCCACAAAGGTGGGACGTTCCCTACCGAAAACCATCATGCTTGTTGTGAGAAGCTCCGGTTTGTGAGAAACATATACCCAAACCTGCCCCAAATGGGACAAAATTTGCACCATGGCATGTTGATGCCGCTCCATGATTGCATGCCATGTTTCATGAATTTCAGAGGAGTTTTGGATTTAGTAGAATTTAAAAACCAGGCATCTCAATGTTTTGCCGGCAATCAACGGTGCCCCGGTGTTTGAAATTCATTCCCACTTTCATGGGACCTAAGAATGCACCCAAGGACTCAGATTTGATTTTTCAACCAATTTATATGCACTGGAGCATGTGCATGTAGTTCAAATTTGAATTGTTCACTTGAAATGCATTGAAAACTCAGTTAATGCATAAAAATGTGCAAACGAACCCCGAAAAATCACAAAAAATCACACAACACTCCTGTTGTTCTATGTTGACACGAGAAAAAAGTTGAAAGCAATAAGAGGCAATTGATATCGTTTCGTGCACAATGGTAGAAGTTCCCTTACAAAAACCATCATGCTTGTTGTGAGAAGCTCCGGTTTGTGAGAAGAATATACCCAAACCTGCCCCAAATGGGACAAAATTTGTACCAGGGCATCTTGATGCCGCTCCATGATTGCATGCCAAGTTTCATGAATTTCAGAGGAGTTTTGGATTTACTAGAATTTAAAAACCAGGCATCTGAATGTTTTGCCGGCTATCAACGGTGCCCCGGTGTTTGAAATTCATTCCCATTTCTTGCATGGGACCTAAGCATGCACCTAAGGACACAGATTTGATTTTTCAACCAATTTATAGGCACTGGAGCATGTGCATGTAGTACAAATTTGAATTATACACATAAAATGCATTGAAAACTCAGTTAATGCATAAAAATGTCCAAACGAACCCTGAAAAATCATAAAAAATCACACAACACTCCTGTTGTTCTATGTTGACACGAGAAAATAATTTGAATGCAATAAGAGGCAATGGATATTGTTTCGTCCACAAAGGTGGGACGTTCCCTACCGAAAACCATCATGCTTGTTGTGAGAAGCTCCGGTTTGTGAGAAGCATATACCCAAACCTGCCGCAAATAGGACAAAATTTGTAGCACGGCATGTTGATGCCGCTCCAGGATAGCATTACAAGTTTCATGAGTTTCAGTCAAGTTTTGGATTTACTAGAATTTAAAAACCAGGCATCTCAATGTTTTGCCGGCAATCAACGGCGCCCCGGTGTTTCAATTTCATTCCCATTTCTTGCATGGGACCTAAGCATGCACCCAAGGACACAGATTTGATTTTTCAACCAATTTATATGCACTGGAGCATGTGCATGTAGTTCAAATTTGAATTACGCACATTAAATAAATTGAAAACTCAGTTAATGCATAAAAATGTCCAAATGAACCCCGAAAAATCACAAAAAATCACACAACACTCCTGTTGTTCTACGTTGACATGAGAAAATAATTTGAAAGCAATAAGAGGCAATGGATATTGTTTCGTCCACAAAGGTGGGACGTTCCCTACCGAAAACCATCATGCTTGTTGTGAGAAGCTCCGGTTTGTGAGAAACATATACCCAAACCTGCCCCAAATGGGACAAAATTTGCACCATGGCATGTTGATGCCGCTCCATAATTGCATGCCAAGTTTCATGAATTTCAGATGAGTTTTGGATTTACTAGAATTTAAAAACCAGGCATCTCAATGTTTTGCCGGCAATCAACGGTGCCCCGGTGTTTGAAATTCATTCCCACTTGCATGGGACCTAAGCATGCACCCAAGGTCTCAGATTTGATTTTTCAACCAATTTATATGCACTGGAGCATATGCATGTAGTTCAAATTTGAATTGTTCACCTGAAATGCATTGAAAACTCAGTTAATGCATAAAAATGTGCAAACGAACCCCGAAAAATCACAAAAAATCACACAACACTCCTGTTGTTCTATGTTGACACGAGAAAAAAATTGAAAGCAATAAGAGGCAATGGATATCGTTTCGTACACAACGGTAGACGTTCCCTTACAAAAACCATCATGCTTGTTGTGAGAAGCTCCGGTTTGTGAGAAGCATATACCCAAACCTGCCCCAAATGGGAAAAAATTTGTACCAGGGCATGTTGATGCCGCTCCATGATTGCATGCCAAGTTTCATGAATTTCAGAGGAGTTTTGGATTTACTAGAATTTAAAAACCAGGCATCTCAATGTTTTGCCGGCTATCAACGGTGCCCCGGTGTTTGAAATTCATTCCCATTTCTTGCATGGGACCTGAGCATGCACCCAAGGACGCGGATTTGATTTTTCAACCAATTTATAGGCACTGGAGCATGTGCGTGTAGTACAAATTTGAATTATACACATAAAATGCATTGAAAACTCAGTTAACGCATAAAAATGTCCAAACGAACCCTGAAAAATCATAAAAAATCACACAACACTCCTGTTGTTCTAGGTTGACACGAGAAAATAATTTGAATGCAATAAGAGGCAATGGATATTGTTTCGTCCACAAAGGTGGGAGGTTCCCTACCGAAAACCATCATGCTTGTTGTGAGAAGCTCCGGTTTGTGAGAAGCATATACCCAAACCGCCCCCAAATAGGAAAATATTTGTAGCACGGCATGTTGATGCCGCTCCAGGATAGCATTACAAGTTTCATGAATTTCAGTCAAGTTTTGGATTTACTAGAGTTTAAAAACCAGGCATCTCAATGTTTTGCCGGCAATCAACGGCGCCCCGGTGTTTGAAATTCATTCCCATTTCTTGCATGGGACCTAAGCATGCACCCAAGGACACAGATTTGTTTTTTCAACCAATTTATATGCACTGGAGCATGTGCATGTAGTTCAAATTTGAATTATGCACATTAAATAAATTGAAAACTCAGTTAATGCATAAAAATGTCCAAACGAACCCCGAAAAATCACAAAAAATCACACAACACTCCTGTTGTTCTACGTTGACACGAGAAAATAATTTGAAATCAATAAGAGGCAATGGATATTGTTTCGTCCACAAAGGTGGGACGTTCCTTACCGAAAACGATCATGCTTGTTGTGAAAAGCTCCGGTTTGTGAGAAGCATATACCCAAACCTGCCCCAAATGGGACAAAATTTGCACCACGACATGTTGATGCCCTCCATGATTGCATGCCAAGTTTCATGAATTTCAGACGAGTTTTGGATTTACTAGAATTTAAAAACCAGGCATCTAAATGTTTTGCCGGCAATCAACGGTGCCCCGGTGTTTGAAATTCATTCCCACTTGCATGGGACCTAAGCATGCACCCAAGGACTCAGATTTGATTTTTCAACCAATTTATATGCACTGGAGCATGTGCATGTAGTTCAAATTTGAATTGTTCACCTGAAATGCATTGAAAACTCAGTTAATGCATAAAAATGTGCAAACGAACCCCGAAAAATCACAAAAAATCACACAACACTCCTCTTGTTCTTTGTTGACACGAGAAAAAAATTGAAAGCAATAAGAGGCAATGGATATCGTTTCGTCCACAATGGTGGACGTTCCCTTACAAAAACCATCATGCTTGTTGTGAGAAGCTCCGGTTTGTGAGAAGCATATACCCAAACCTCCCCCAAATGGGACAAAATTTGTACCAGGGCATGTTGATGCCGCTCCATGATTGCATGCCACGTTTCACGAATTTCAGAGGAGTTTTGGATTTACTAGAATTTAATAACCAGGCATCTCAATGTTTTGCCGGCTATCAACGGTGCCCCGGTGTTTGAAATTCATTCCCATTTCTTGCATGGGACCTAAGCATGCGCCCAAGGACACAGATTTGATTTTTCAACCAATTTATAGGCACTGGAACATGTGCATGTAGTTCAAATTTGAATTATAAACACAAAATGCATTGAAAACTCAGTTAATGCATAAAAATGTCCAAAGGAACCTGAAAAATCATAAAAATCACACAACACTCCTGTTGTTCTATGTTGACACGAGAAAATAATTTGAATGCAATAAGAGGCAATGGATATTGTTTCGTCCACAAAGGTGGGACGTTCCCTACCGAAAACCATCATGCTTGTTGTGAGAAGCTCCGGTTTGTGAGAAGCATATACCCAAACCTGCCGCAAATAGGACAAAATTTGTAGCACGGCATGTTGATGCCGCTCCAGGATAGCATTACAAGTTTCATGAGTTTCAGTCAAGTTTTGCATTTACTAGAATTTAAAAACCAGGCATCTCAATGTTTTGCCGGCAATCAACGGCGCCCCGGTGTTTCAATTTCATTCCCATTTCTTGCATGGGACCTAAGCATGCACCCAAGGACACAGATTTGATTTTTCAACCAATTTATATGCACTGGAGCATGTGCATGTAGTTCAAATTTGAATTACGCACATTAAATAAATTGAAAACTCAGTTAATGCATAAAAATGTCCAAATGAACCCCGAAAAATCACAAAAAATCACACAACACTCCTGTTGTTCTACGTTGACATGAGAAAATAATTTGAAAGCAATAAGAGGCAATGGATATTGTTTCGTCCACAAAGGTGGGACGTTCCCTACCGAAAACCATCATGCTTGTTGTGAGAAGCTCTGGTTTGTGAGAAACATATACCCAAACCTGCCCCAAATGGGACAAAATTTGCACCATGGCATGTTGATGCCGCTCCATAATTGCATGCCAAGTTTCATGAATTTCAGATGAGTTTTGGATTTACTAGAATTTAAAAACCAGGCATCTCAATGTTTTGCCGGCAATCAACGGTGCCCCGGTGTTTGAAATTCATTCCCACTTGCATGGGACCTAAGCATGCACCCAAGGTCTCAGATTTGATTTTGCAACCAATTTATATGCACTGGAGCATATGCATGTAGTTCAAATTTGAATTGTTCACCTGAAATGCATTGAAAACTCAGTTAATGCATAAAAATGTGCAAACGAACCCCGAAAAATCACAAAAAATCACACAACACTCCTGTTGTTCTATGTTGACACGAGAAAAAAATTGAAAGCAATAAGAGGCAATGGATATCGTTTCGTACACAACGGTAGACGTTCCCTTACAAAAACCATCATGCTTGTTGTGAGAATCTCCGGTTTGTGAGAAGCATATACCCAAACCTGCCCCAAATGGGAAAAAATTTGTACCAGGGCATGTTGATGCCGCTCCATGATTGCATGCCAAGTTTCATGAATTTCAGAGGAGTTTTGGATTTACTAGAATTTAAAAACCAGGCATCTCAATGTTTTGCCGGCTATCAACGGTGCCCCGGTGTTTGAAATTCATTCCCATTTCTTGCATGGGACCTGAGCATGCACCCAAGGACGCGGATTTGATTTTTCAACCAATTTATAGGCACTGGAGCATGTGCGTGTAGTACAAATTTGAATTATACACATAAAATGCATTGAAAACTCAGTTAACGCATAAAAATGTCCAAACGAACCCTGAAAAATCATAAAAAATCACACAACACTCCTGTTGTTCTAGGTTGACACGAGAAAATAATTTGAATGCAATAAGAGGCAATGGATATTGTTTCGTCCACAAAGGTGGGA